>NW_010274520.1:0-14319 GCF_000690775.1 Eurypyga helias | reverse complement strand
CCCAACCCTCACCCCCCACCCCCTCTGCTCACACATCTAGAGCTTTGTCTCCATTTTCCTAGATGGTCTGAAAACCTAATGAATGTCCATATTTAATAGTAACTCCTTTCCTATTTATCATTACAAAATCATGGGACTGTGTTTCCAAAAGGTTGTTGGCTGTGCCTGGAGAAGGTCTGTCCAAAGTCAAAGGAGGATTTTGGAAGGAGGAACCTTCTGGAAGTGTGCAGAGGAGAGCCACATCGGTCATCAAATCCTGGAGGAAATTCCCTTATGGATGGCTACAAGTCAGGCGTAGAGATTATTCAAGAGCACAGCAAGTGAAAGATGCTCTTCTAACACTGCTCTGCCATTGCTTTCGAGACAGTTAATTTAATTATTTTGCATACTTTTCTGTTGTTTTTGATGTCGTTGATGAAATCTGATTGTCATTTAGTTTTGGCTGTACTGTGAGTGCCCACTGTCCCCCTAACAACTGGCTCAAGACCATTTCACACACCTAACCCTTCAGGATTACACCTTTTGCAACAAGCAAAGGCTTCAGCCACTAGTGGAGGCAGGCAGGGGCTGTTTTCTTTACCCAGCACGTGCACAGACTTGCTTGCCTGCAAGAGAAGCATAACTCTATTCACGCACGAGTATTAAACAAGAGTTGTGGTTTTTTTCTGGCCCATAAGGCTCTCAGCAACCAGGGAATCCTAGCAAATGGATTTGGAAGAGATGCTGAGAGCTCACTGACTCATTCCCTTGTCCCAAAGGGATCAATTCTACCTAATCTATCCCTGGCTGCTCTTCCTCTAGCATGTGCTTAATGAACTCCAGCATCACAGATGCCACAGCTCCCCTCCGCAGTCTAAGTGCTCCACCAGATGCTTGCCAAGACCTTTTCATCAACATTTCCAAGGAGGGACAGGTTTGCCTGGAAAATTTGCCTGAAATTCTCTTTATCCCGGTGAATTACTGGGACACCTCATCCTACAAGATTCTCAACTCTCGTTTCTGTCGACTCCCAAACTCTGTTATTCTTCTTGCCTTCACAGCTCCTCTATTTCCTCCCTGCAGCCAGAACTCAATTACAGAACTACCAAGTGAAAAACTAGAAGAGGGATTGTGCATCCCTCCCAGAATGTGCCATCCTCCATCTCCCACTGTTTAACATTCCCTCAAAGAGTGTTTCCCCCCAAACACTAGGATACATGGCTTGGCGAAGAGGAACACCACATACATGTTTGAAGCAAAAGAACGGCTTTATATAGTCTTCTCTTTGAACTTGCCTTTTTCCTCCTGATGGTAGAAAAGCTTCTTTAAGGAGGATTCAACTGGACTGGTCACGACAAAACTGGGACTGGAGTCACAGTAGAGCCCCGGACCCTTCGACATTCCCTCTGCTCTGCGCAACTCAGATTTGCAGGGTTTGGGAGGGGTGAAGGAGTGTCTGCACTCCCCAGAGGAAAACACAATGGCAATGATGCCATGGGGATGTCTGGATGGTGTTTGCAAAGGAGTTTTCACTCTGTCTTGCTGAGCTAAGGCGGGGTCTAGCCTCATTATGCTGATTACAGACAAGGAAAAGACGTTCATAAAACATGAATAAAAATAAAATAAATGCTGTGATTCTGCTCAGCCCTGGTAAGCTGCAGAGATGAGGCCAGAAATAACACCTAAAAATATGAATTTGGGATGAAAACATAAAGGCATTTCTCCCCAGGCATGCAGGTCCTCTTCCTTGAAGTACGTTCCTTTGTAAATGGCAGTTGAGCTCTCTTGGGATTTGGCTGTGAATTCCCATCTGTGACAGAGAAACAGGCACCACAGAGATGCCACTTGGCTAAAACACACATTTGAGATACCTAGAACTGCCCTGGACATCCTGAGTGGGAGGGGAGCAGGTGGCCTCCTGGAGAGAAGTCAAGTCCAGACCCACCACACACCCCATTTCTCTTTTCTTAGGGATGCTCCCACCTTGCCTTATTACTGCGCTCCTCCTCCTGCCCTCAGAGCTAAACTCCCCAGCTGAATCTTTCTCCTGCCCTTAAAACACACTCCAAGATGCCATAGAGGATTCTGCTTGCAATGCAAGAGGGGAAAACCCTGCAGGACAGAGGCCTGCCTTATGCTCCCTGAGGTTGTCTGAATGGACATGAGGAAGAAGTCTAAACTGGATATCAGGAAGAAGTTCTTCCCAGAGAGGGTGGGGAGGCACTGGAACAGGTTGCCCAGAGAAGCTGTGGATGCCCCATCCCTGGAAGTGTCCAAGGCCAGGCTGGATGAGGCTTGGAGCAATCTGGTCTAGTGCAAGGTGTCCCTGCCCATGGCAGGGGGGGTGGGACTAGATGGTCTTTAAGGGCCCTTCCCACCCAAACCATTCTGTGATTCTATGATCTAAATGACCACAGTAGAGATTTGTCAACTAGTTCTCAGCCTTCCTCAAAGCCCTAAAAATAACAGTTCAAACACAGTGAGGAGCACTTACAAGGACCCTGCTAACAGAACAAGATGTCTGTGTTCAAAAGGTGAAGCTCTGGGGGCTGTGAGGACAACTTGGCTCTCTTTAGTGCTAGAAATTAGCTCTTTTGTCCCCCCTTTTGCTCCATAAGCAGTAGAAGTCCAGATACACCCCGTTCTGTTGTTCTTTTCAATCACCCAAAACTCCTGTAGAGCTACTGTTGGTCCAGGAGCATTTGCCATATTCTGGCCAAAGGCAGTATCGAGACCATGAGAGGCTGACCTGACCTGGAGCACCATCATGACAGGTGCTGTACATCACATCATAATAGATGGGTCCTGTTCTACGGAGCTTGTAACAATAGAATTACAGACTAATTTAAATCAGAAGGGACGAGACCAGGTTTCTCAGGGTCTTGTTCAGCCAAGTGTTGAATATCCCCAAGGATGGAAATCCTACAGCCTCCCTGGGTTCCTGTTCCAGGGTTTGACCACCCTCACGATGGAAATGTTTTTCCAAATAACCGCTAGATTTAATGAGAAGCAAAATCATTCTCATTTAATGAGAAGCAAAATCAAAATTAATTGCTCAGGCTGGGGGATCCCCAAAACATGAGTCATTGCAGGAGACTGGATGTTGTCTCTAAGCCCAGGAGTCACAGAGAGCCCCTTCTTGTAGGTAGGAGTTGGGATGGCCAACGCAGGACGACAAACACCAGACGTGACAGATGAAGGGATACTCAGAGGACGAGAGGGAGGATAAAAGTGCTACCAGTTTCAGGAGACTCAGCTCATTCTAGCAAGAGGGACAACTTACAAAATCCTGGGTTCCATCTGAGCTCTGCTTTCCATTCCATGATGGCATTCAGAGCCTGCTTTGCCAATGAAATTAGAAACAATTATTAGTGACTCGTTAAGGTGAGGTAATTATTGCTATTGTAGCAATAATGTATTTCATTGCAGCATGGCTGGACAACCTAATGAGGACGACACCAGGCCTGGCCCTTTGCAAATACAGGACCTAGAATTATGTCTGCCCTGAGGCGTAAGAGGGAAGGGCCCAGCCCTGCTAAACACTTAGGCACATATAGAAAGGCATTTGCGGGACTTGTACCCTTAGACGTCATCATGAATCACACACAAAAAGTTCTATGTCAAAGGGTTTGCAGCACAAGGTTTGGTTGTGCCAAACCAGGCCTTTGCAATGGTGCAGTGGTCACCAAAACGAGATGGGCAGACGAGAACCAGGATGGGGAGACAGAGGGGTAGAAAGGACATTTAACCATTTCTAAAACCAGGATGGGGAGACAGAGGGGTAGGTCATTTAACCATTTCTAATTGTCTTTCTTTTTTGTGGAAGTGCAATACCTTGAATTACTTCAGTTATTATTTTGTAAATTGGGTCAGAAGCGACCCATATTTCACCTTCAATTTTGTGGGCTGGCTGGAGAGGGTGCAATGAGGAGGAGCTCAGGAATAGTGTAAGGGAGCTTTAAAACCGATCAACAACTCTTGATGGGTGTTGATCCATGTGGTGTTTGGTTTTGCTTTTTTTTCTCCTCATGTATCAAGTTTGAAGCTTCCCAGGTCACCTGGGAAGGTCCCATGGAAACAGACACTTATTTGTAAGGGGGAGAGGGAAACCACCCAACTGAACAAGCTGTAATTATTTAAAGATGTAAAAAAATATATATTATGAAGTAGTATGGCTACCAATCCACGTAACTTCTACACCTTTAGAACTAATGGAAATAAAACAATGATAATAAAACCATAAGGCTTCTGCTTGACTCTGACTGCCCTCGTGGACTTCTTGGAGAGGACTGGGGGCAAATGATGGCATGTGAAGTGTCGTGGTTTACCTCCAGCTAGCAAAATACCACGAAGCCGCTCTCACAGGTGTCCCCCCACTTCCTCCAGCGGAGGGGGAGAATCATAGGAAAAGGCAAGGAAGCCTGTAAAATTGATATAGGAACTATTTACTCATTGAATATAAATGAATAATATATATAAATGAACATATACAAATACTGCTAATAATAGGTAATTAAAATAATAGAAAATAAAACATATGATACAATTGCTCACCACTCACCAACCAATGGACAACCAGGTGCGAGTAGTGAGAGTCAGAGCCCGAGAGCTGGAGCCTGAGAGCAATCGCAGCCCAAGAGCCAGAGCCCGACAGACAGAGCCCGAGTGCCTGATGGCGAACGGGCCACCGCCTGAGAGCCGCATCCCGAAAGGACCGCAGCCCGAGAGCCAGAGGCTGAGAGCGATCGCAGCAGATTCTGAGTGAACCTTATCAGTGATAGCACATCCAGGAAAACTAACAGCCCCACCAACTCATTCATGAACAAGCCAGCACAGGAGTTAGCAAAGCAGCTAACAAAGGAGTTAGAGTGTTAGAAAGTATGAGAAAGTGATCAAGTGTGAAGAGTGCAATGTCCCCCAAACCCTGCTTATGTACTGAGCACAATGTACTACATGATGAAATACCCCTTTGGTCAGTTTGGGTTAGCTGTCTGAACTGTGTATTCCCCCAGTGCTCGTAGCGAGAGTTAAGAACGCAGCTGCAGTGTTAGAAGCTGAGAAAGATCTTGAATTTGGTGCAAGCACTCCCCAGCACCAGCTAATAAGACACCTTTTCTGTACTTTTCTCATGGTAAATCCAGAAACAGACCTCCATAGCAGCCACTGTGAAGAAAGTTAACTCTTTTCTGACTAAAACCAGGACAGAAGTGCACGTGGAGAGGCAAGGATGCAATGGCCCTGCCCCAGGGAGCTCCTAATGACAGAATTGCAGAGTAATTTAAATCAGAAGGAACAAGATCAAGGCCAAGTGCAAGGTCCTGCACCTGGGATGGGGCAATCCCAGCACAAGGACAGGCTGGGTGGAGAGTGGATAGAGAGCAGCCCTGAAGAGAAGGACCTGGGGGTACTGGGGGATGAAAAGCTGGCCATGAGCTGTCCATGTGTGCTGGCAGCCCAGAAAGCCAACCGTATCCTGGGCTGGATCCAGAGCAGTGTGGCCAGCAGGGCGAGGGAGGGGATTCTCCCCCTCTGCTCCGCTCTGGGGAGAACCCCCTCCAGTTCTGTGTCCAGCTCTGGGGCCCCCAACGTCAGAAGGATATCGACCAGTTGGAACAAGTCCAGAGGAGGCCATGAAGATGCTCAAGGGGCTGGAGCACCTCTCCTACAAAGGAAGGCTGAAAGAACTGGGCTTGTTCAGCACAGCAGAGAGGGGAAAAGCTCCTCAGGGCACTTTAACTGTGGTGACTTCACCTTGGGTCTGCTCACTAACAGGGTTTTGCGTGGTAGGCTGTTATTCAGCCAAATTGTTTCCAGCTGATCTCAGACACCGCCCTTAAGCCAAAATCACGTTTCCAGGAAAGGCTGTGCTTCCTACAAGCACCCAACATTCCTCCTGGGTTGCCCAGCTTCCTTCCCAGTCTAACCAGTCCTCGGACACCGGTACAACTGGTGGGGTGAGTGTGGCCAGCGCTTGAAACCCCACCCACTCCTTCCACAGTAGTTGGGGGTAGAAGGTCCCCTCCCTATAAAAGTGTGTGGGTGGAAGGGTTTTGGGGGCAGGGAGTGATATTGAGGGTGGGTAGGTTGGTGCGGAAAGTGGTTGGCAGGTGTTGGAAGGGGACTGGAGGCAGAGCAAGGGCTCTGGAGCAGAATGGGGTCAATGAAGTAGGGGAGAAAGGCTGGGTGGTCTGCTCCCCAGATGCATGCACAGGGTGAGCCTTGGGAGGGCAGTGGCTTGGGGGCTGGATGCAGGAGTGTGGGGCTCATGGGGTGTGCTATGGGTTCCTGCCTTGGGGCTCTGGACTGTGCACATGAAGGTGTTGGGTGATTCCTCTTTCACTACTCTGGTGTGGACAGACTGCCTCCACTGCCCCTTTGAGATGTGGGGATAATGGGGTGGAAACTGTGGGCTCAGTTTTGGTAAAGTAGGGATGTCCATGGAGAGAAGGAAGAGACCAGAGACAGCAGATTTTTGTTCTTCTGGTGTCCTGGGGGAAAAGCAGGCTCTCCCCTTGAAGGGGAGCATTGCTCTGCTGCCCGGAGTGGCTGCAGCGAGGGGGTCAGTGCACCGAAACCTTACAAAGTGTTCAGCACTCGTGATCTCTCACAACGAGCTGTTGTCAGCTGAATCAGTAGCAGTCAGAGCTGTGCAGCCCCACAGGTGCTCAGCTTCCTTGGGGTCTCAGCTCTGGGCTCTGTGAGCTCTCCTGGGGCTCATTCCATGCTGTCTGACACAAAGCCAGTGCCTGGATAGTCAGGACGAAGACCCAAAGGGTGTGGGGCAGGGGCAGACCCCTTGGATGACCTGGGTCCAGCAGGCAAATGCTGCTCCCAGCGATCCAGATGGCTGCTGGTGCCTTTGGCAGTGTGAGCATTTCTTCTGCTGGCTTTTGTCTGCAGCCTGACCCCAATACGCAGGTTGTTTGGGTGAAACTGGGGCAGACATGTAAACAACTGTCCCATGCCCTAGGAGACAGGAATAAAGCTCAGTCTTTCACTCCTGTAAAGCTAGTTTGTATGAGCAATTAGTGTCTTTAATGTCACGTCATAGATCCAGGTAACGTTCCCCGCCGTTTTTTCCCCTTGAGCTCTTCCAAGAGGGATTTGGTTCGGGCTGCAGCACATGAAGGCTCTCACAGCCATGCTGCCTTGCCTGCTCCTGTTGAGGGTATGTCCACACCTCACGGCTCATCCGTGGAGGTGGCTGCTGGCTTAAATTCCAGTTCTAAGCTAAGAGCTTCAGTGGGCAAGGATGACCCCTCGCTGTGGCAGGAGCACGTGGCACTGAATGCTTTGGTTTCACAGTCACTCTGAGCTAGCCCAGGCAGCAGAGGTGGTGGGAACACCTCTCCTGGTGAGGGCCCATGCGCAAGGTTGCTGTTGATTTTTCACATCAAGCTGTGCCAGGTAGGTCATATTCTGGTACCGAGTGCTGTGGAGTTTGAAGCTGAACCTCCAGCCAGTGCTGGTCTCTGGAACTAGGCTGCAGAGGGAATTGGCACTGTGGGATGAAAGCCAAGCTGTGTTTTCCCTGTCCTGGAGCCTGCTTTCACACCTAATCCTGGCAGAAGTCCTCAGAAGAACTGTTAAGTGACATGTGGTTGGGATTTCATGCCAGAAGTAACCCCTTATGTACTGGTGTGACTTCCTGGAGGGAGCTACAAGATGCTGTAGGATGGTGCTGCTTCATCTTCCCCTCATCCAGAGTCTTCAGATCCCAGATGCTGATAGTAGAGTCTATGAATGCTCTCCAACTGGCCCCGTGGCACTGCAGGCTGTGGGGCAGGTGGCTGGTAAGGCAGGGGAGGGGATGAGCTAATTCCAGTGCTTGTCAGGTTCGTTAATGACTCTGTAAGGTTGTGTGCCTCTTCTGTGCTGGGACACCAAAGCTGTGATGGAGGGAATGGTTGGAGTTAGGTGACCTCTGGTTCCAGGTGAGGAGAGAGGTGCTAAACAGTAATTTAAGGTCCTCTATGACTTCTGGAGAGGTAGGAAAGGAATTCTGGAGGTCCCCAGGCCAAATTCCTGGTTTCTCAAGGCCTTGTTTGACTGAATAGATATCAGGAAGAAGTTCCTCATAGAGAGGGTGGTGAAGCACTGGAGGAGGTTGCCCAGAGAAGCTGTGGATGCCCCATCCCTGGAAGTGTCCAAGGCCAGGCTGAATGAGGCTTGGAGCAACCTGGACTAGTGGAGGGTGTCCCTGCCCATGGCAGGGGGGTTGGAACTGGATAATCTTTAAGGTCCCTTCCAACCCAAACCCTTCTATGATTCTATGAATTATGAATATCCCCAAGGATGGATATTTCCCACAGTTCCCTGGGCCTGAAAGGAACCTACTTCTCTCCACAGGAACTTCAAGGAGGAAAATCAGGGGTGAGGAGACCGTGGTGAGTTCAGCTTCTGACTGTTTTTATGTATTCCTGAGTTGCAACTTTCCTTCAAGTCTAGGGCATCAGGTGTGAGAAGGACCTGCTATTCCCTCAACAGCTGCTGGAGATGCCGGAGGGCCCGTCAGTGAGGAAATTCCAGCTGCTGACCTCTCCTTTTGTGGGACAAGTGGTGGCCAAGGTGGGGGGAAGCAGCAGGAAGATCAGTGTGAATGACCTGAATGCCCTGAGGCTTCAGGACTCCCAGGTGAGTTGTATGAAAGATGAATGTATTGGCCCACAGCAAGTGTGAGGCAAACCACTATTGTCCTGCATCCGGGCACAGAGGGTGCACACCTTGAGAATGACACCAAGCTCGTGTTTGAGGTGGACTGTTGGCTCTGTTTATAACCACAAAATAGGTGCATGTGGCCCAAGAGGTGTGAATTTTGGAGCAATGCTCTGTGGTGCAAAGTTTTGGGATCAAGGTTACTGGGAAGAGAGGCTGCTGCAGGGATGTGGCTAGACCCAGAGATGCCCAGAATCATCTGCAGGTTTGGTTGGTCATGCTAATGCAGTGATGCTGTGCCTCCCAAGGCGTGAGGAATTGGTGTTGGCAAGGGCTGTTTGTAGAAGATGAGTTGATTTCTTCAGCATGTGGATACGGGAGCCTTGTTTCCCTCAGTGGTGAACTTGCACAGTTGCCTCCCTTGTACCTGAGGGCAGGGTTTCACCTGTCTAGGCTGAAATGTCTGTACTGTGGGTATTTGTGATAATCACATTGGGTCAGTCCTGCTGTGGGCTTCATGGGCCTGACCTTCTTCAGATGATGATTTGGACCAGACTGACCAAATACTAGTGAGATCTTAGCTGGGAGCACAGATGTGAGCTGCTCAACAGTCACTTGTGGCTTCAGAGCCACCCTTGAGTTGGGTTACAGAATCACAGAATGGTTTGAGTTGG
Source organism: Eurypyga helias (assembly GCF_000690775.1). Classification (NCBI taxonomy): domain Eukaryota; kingdom Metazoa; phylum Chordata; class Aves; order Eurypygiformes; family Eurypygidae; genus Eurypyga; species Eurypyga helias. The sequence goes on along the minus strand of NW_010274520.1, from coordinate 5,011 downwards.
AAGGGACCTTAAAGATCATCTAGTTCCAACCCCCCTGCCATGGGCAGGGACACCTTCCACTACACCAGGTTGCTCCAAGCCTCATCCAGCCTGGCCTTGGACACTTCCAGGGATGGGGCATCAACAGCTTCTCTGGGCAACCTGTCCCGGTGCCGCCCCAACCTCTGCAGGAAGAACTTCTTCCTGATATCTAATCTCAATCTCCTCTCTTTCAGTTTAAACCCGTTACCCCTTGTACTGTCATCCCCTGCCCTTGGAAAAAGTCCCCCCCCCAGGCACTGGAAGGCTGCAATAAGGTCTCTCCGGAGCCTTCTCTTTTCCAGGCTGAACACACCCAACTCTCCCAGCCTGTGCCCATAGCAGACGCCAGCTCTCTGATCATCTTTGTGGCACTCGTCTAGACTTGCTCCAACAGCTCCTTCTTATGTTGGGGGCGCCAGAGCTAGACACAGTATAGCAGGTCTCAGGAGAGTGGAGTAGAGGTGAAGAAACACCTTCTTCAACCTGCCAGTCACTCTTATTGTGATGCAGCCCAGAGTACGGTTGGCTTTCTGGGCTGCAGGTGTGCTTTGCCGGTTTTTGTCCAGCTTTTTGTCCCCCATTACCCCCAAATCCTTCTCCTCACGGCTGCTCTCAAGCCATTAAAGTGTCACCCCAGCCTGAGACTCTTGAGCGCAGCACAAAGCAGGGAGGCGAATGAGAAGCAGTGATGGCAGACTTTGAAACCCTGAGTGTCTGTCCTAGTATGTCTCTGGTCTGACGGGAGCCTCTGAGAGGGCTTCACACTGGAGTGGTGTCCATACACCTTGTGCTCCATGTAGGCACAGTGATGCTGAGAGGATGACTGCAGTTCTGATGGGAATGGTGCAGATGCTAATGAACCCCGTATTCAGGGTGGGGTGATGTGCCTTCTGTCCAAGAGTGTGTAGAAAATGGTCACTTGTATGGAAACAGCCGGAGGTTATGTGGATCCTCAGTACATCCCACTTCTTTTCTCAGGTTCATGGGAAAAACTTGTATCTGGCATTTGTGGCAGCAGAAGGTCCCTTAGGACCAGAAGAGACAGTGCTGCAAAGAGAGGCTGCTGGTGGGGCAAGTTCTCCTGCCCAGGGAGGGCAAGAAGAGCTTTGTGCTCCTCAGACACATCCCCAAGTGGAGGAGCTGCAGGAATTGCTGCACTCCAGGTCTGAAGCTCCAGATGCAGCGGAAAGTCCAGGCAGCTGGCTGCGCTTCCACTTTGGCTTGTTCGGCAGCGTTCGGGCAAATGAGTTCTCAAGAGCAAACAAAGCCAATAAGAGGGGAGACTGGAAGGACCCTATACCCAGGTATTTGGTGGAGTCCCCACTGCTTTCTCCCTGCCTCTTGTTCTCTGCCTCAAACTGAAGTTGTTTGGGGATGCTCCTAGCCCTTAAGATCATCCTTAAGTAGGCATGAGAGATAGCATGAGTGGGTGTGGGCTGTGTTTGACCAGGAAATCCACAGTGCACTTGTGGGATGCGTGTTGCCTGCCAGTCTGGGGATCACCATGCCAGCTCTGTTAAGATTTTTATTCAGAGAGAGAACTTTTAGGATGCCAGACTGAATCATGCCCTGAAAATGCCAGTTTCTCTCAATTATGTGTTTATAAAAAGTCTTGGATAAATAGCATACCTCTAGGGCAGCTGGAATCACTGTTTGGAGTGATGCTGTTAAAGGCAGCAGTGTGGTGAAAACAGACAACAGTCTGTGGCCCAAGTCCCACTGGAATTGTACTGAACAAGGAAGGGGTAAATACTGGAAGATAGTGTGGATCCTGCTCTTGGGAGACACTTAACCTGAGCGATTAATAACGTACAAGGTGGGTGTTTGGCCCTGTACTTGGTAGGGACACACCCTGCCCCCCCATCCTAAAATCTTTGGAAGAATTTCTTTATTTCTACACAAATGATTTCAGACATTATCAGGTTTGCTTGCTACTTTGAGCATCACTTTCCCCATCTGTGGACCCTACTGCTAAGATGCTGATGCATCTCCTTGTTGCTGCTGTCTCTCGGCTAGGGAGCACGGGGCAGCAGGAGGAACAATTGCCCACAGGTGGTGTGGGTTGACAACCAAGTTTCTTGACTGAAATCACTGAAAAGGCTACCTTGCATTACAATGGCGGCCTGGTGTGTTGGAGTACCTGCGGCAACCCGGTGCCCACAAGCGTGTGCTGTGATAAATTGCAGGGAAGGAATAGCTGGACTAGGGTACAGGCTTGGGGGATTTCAAGGTGTCTCCCTGGCTCTGATGAGAATGAGTGTCCATATGTGAGGGCTGATGCCTTGCCGTGTGCTTCTCCCTAAGCTTACGTCATGTACAAGGCTCTTTTCTCACTTTTCAGTAGCTTTTCGCTCTGTTGCTACACTGCTGCATCTTTCTGTGCAAGTTTCTTCAGCCACAGCAGAGTATAACAAATGGTTCAGGGATGTTTCTGATGAGAGACTTCAACTTCTCTGCTTCTCCCAGGCTTGTTCTGCACTTTGAGAGCGGAGGCTTCCTTGTTTTCTACAACTGCCGAATGCACTGGTGCTCATCTCCGAGGGCTGATCCTGCTTCCGACATCCTGTCTGTGGAGTTCCACCGTGGCCGGGCACTGGATGCTCTCCGCTCACCTGATCCCATCTGCGACATCCTCTTAGACCAAAGATATTTCTCAGGGCTGGGTGAGTTCCAGGGCATAGTGGCAGAGCAGGAAATGGAGAATTTCCTGGTGGGATGTCTACAGATCCAGAGGTACAAATCTGAACCTTTTACTCCTTAGTCTTATGGCTTTGGGTTGATCCAGCTGAGGAGAAGGCTTGTAGGTCTGTAGCCACAGGCTTCAGATACTTGAGCGCACAGTGATCTGTCTTTGTGTGTGTGACTACGGGCTGGCTTGTACTTGTGGAATAAAGGAAAGTCTGCTTCAGTACTGGGAAGAGACTATCTTCCAGTCCAGTCCCAGTTCACAGCTGGGATTGTATGCCTCTGGTATGAGGAACGGCATTGCTAGCTGTGATCCTTGAGGCAAAAGTCATAGTGATTTGAGCCATAGGTCTGCATCATCTAAGAAATGTCCTTATTGTCTCCTTATTTCTGACCCTTTCCAGGGAACATCATCAAGAATGAGATCTTGTACCTGGCCAAGATCCATCCATTAACACAAGGCTCTGACTTGGCTCTGTCGGATCTGGAGCGCCTGCTTGACTGTGCCACTCAGTTCAGCTCTGCCTGGCTGCACAGCAAGCTGCAAGGCAAAGGGCTGCACCCTCAGATCTACCAGAAGGAGCTGTGTCCCCTTGGGCATGCAGTGATGAAGGGAACCCTTGGACCCCCAGGTGGATTTAAGAGACTGACATGGTGGTGTCCTCAGTGCCAGCCTGCGGTGCAGTCAGGGTATCCTGCCCCGGTCACCAAGTGACCTGGATTTCTCTGTTCCCCCTTTCTTGGAGGGTGTCTGGGTGGTCTCTGAACCATGCGCTCTGTGGTCCTGGGACAGCGAATTGGCAGAGTTAAGTGCTCAGCGGAGGTTACAGGAATCACTGCAGTACTGTGTGCCTCGGTGCAAAAAGGAATACGCTTCTAAATTTTTGGATTGGGTTTTTTTCCTCCTGTCACGGTGACACAACAGTGTAAACAGTTTGACTTGAAGTGTCTTTGTCCCTCTGTTCAGACCACACAGAATGGAGAGCGTAGGGTGCTGAGCAGATTAATGTGGTCTAACGTGATCCTGATGCAGGTGCAGTGGCTTATGGTGGAGTGAGCAGCGAGGAGTGTGTCCCTCAGCTTGATTAATTCAGTATTAGATAATCCTGCCTCTGCTTGTGAGTACCTGTGTGCTGGGCTGCGATTAGATGTGGTTAGAAGTGGCTGTTCCCTCTGTCAGCTCTTAGAGGCTGCCTCCTTCCCAGGGGTGAAAATAAACCTCAGCAGTGCTTGGTGGAGCTCGTCTCTGCCTGCTTGTCATGATGGCTATCCCCACAGGTTGGATTTTTGTGGCAAAGGGCCAATTCCATATCTCTGTATTAAAAAAATTAAAAAAAAAAACCCAAAACACAACTTTAACAGATTATGGGGGTTGCTCCTAAGGGAGGGACTGGGAGGCTCAACCAAATCACGAGTTACAACCGGGATCACCAGCCTGAGAGATCTGGGGGGTGTCTTACAACATGTGTGACAGTGATTGCATAACGCTCATCGTCTCCAAGGTAACTTGAAAGCAGAAAGGTTTGGAAATAGAGATGATGTGGTCCCGCCTTGGTTGAGCTGTGTGTCTCTGTGTGCTAGGCAGGAGCTGCTGCTGGCCACTCTCCCTGGATTTGGGGTTATTTTAACAAGATTGTTAATTTGAGTGAAAAATAAAAGGTTGAACATCACCAGTTCTAACTCCAGCTAAATTCAGTGTGTCTTTCCTGGTAGTTTCTTGGTTAAAAACTGAGGTGTCCAGGGAAACCCCAGCATTTGGTGCTGCCCTGTAAAGGATGGTACCATTTTTTTTGGAAAACTCTTTTAATGGGAAGTGGATTTAAAGGTGAACTGGGAGTTACCTGGGTGGTAGGTTGCCTCCCAAACAGGACTTCTACAGCCTCTCCCCTGTGAACTGCAACCTCCTTGAGCGGTTATAGGTTATGGGGTTGCTTAATAGCCCTATTAGTGGGATTAAGGTGCCAAAGATGATGGTTAATGCTGCTTCTGCAGGTTGTTGGCGAAGGCCTTGGAAGCGAGGCGTGGTGTTTTCAGTGGCCTTCTAAAACAAAGAAAGCAACCCTCAGAAGAACCCCAAAAGCTGAAGGGTGGGAAGGTGGCTGGGTGTCTGTAGGAGACATATGGTTGGGTCTGAGCGATCCAGCCGAGGCCCTGGGGTGAGGTCTCTTGTCTGACTCGCAGCAGGCTGGGATGGCCCTGCGGAGCCAAGGGTGACTGTGGGGAAAAGGCCAGAAAGGGGTGTAAACCGCGAACAGCCGCCTCACACCTGCAGCAGGGAGGGCCTGGCTGCACCCGCCGGCGGCCT
>NW_010274519.1:1331-8779 GCF_000690775.1 Eurypyga helias | reverse complement strand
GGACGTCTCTCCTGGCAGTGGTACGAGGAAGCCCTGGGGAGCTGTTGTGGGGCAGAGACTTGCTGCTTCTTGCCTGCACCCAGGAGCAACCTGAGGGCATCCTTTGCCCAGCCCCAGCCCTGCAATGTGGTCCCTGCTCCGGCACCCGGACAGCTGGAGAAAAGACGGGTTGCACCCATGAAAAGGGAAAGCAGAGGACCAACAGCAGCTGTGTCTGTACCTGGAAGCAGTTGGTTGTCTGCCCAAGAAGAAAATAACAAAGAAATGTATTTTTGCGACCACGCCGAGGAGCTGGAGGGAAGTGAAGGCCAAGCAGGCACCGTGCAGCTCCCAGGGCTCTGTTTAGTGTTGGCTGCCCCAGGGAGCTCGCCCCAGCCAGGGGGAACCCAGCTCAGAGAGGAGGAGAGGCATGGAACACCGCTATGGCCCCAGTGCCTCCTCCAGCCAGCTGCAAGGCCTTGTTGTGCCATGCCTCAGTTTCCCTCCCTGCCCTCATCTGCTGAAGCTTGTCACCCCTCCTGCGGGTGGAGAGCTGGGGGGAGGGATTTCTCCCTCTGCTTGGGAAAGCTTCAGGGCTGGGGGTCCTGATCTCACCCCAGACCATTCCCCATTCCAAAGGGCTTCTTCTAATGTCCTCCCCCATCTCCTGGTGAGGAGGTGTGGGTGTAGGATGGAGGCTGATTATCCTCTCTAGCTGGAGGTGCTGCCCAAGGGCACTAAGGCCCAGGGGAGGGACCGGCCCTGGCCAGCCCCAGGCAGCATCCTTGGGCTGGACAGGGCTGCGGGACCCTTGCTGTGAGCACCAGGACCTGCCTGGTAAGGGCCCAACATGGTGTTATTTTGGCTTTATGCAGAGGTGGGTGATGTGGGGAGGGTCACAGGGCTTGCCCGTGGGGAAGCTGGGGCTCAGCCAGCTGATCCCAGGGGACTGGCACTGTCCCCCAGCCCCAGTCTGGGTGTCCAGGTGGTGGGTGAGCTCCCCAGGGCCACCCAGCGCAGGCTACAGCGAGGTGCTGGGTCCTGGCTCCTGGCCTCCCTTATCTTTCATGGTCCGCTCCAGGTGGAGGCTAGTGAGGCCGCCAGGCACGGAGAGTGGCCAAGAGGGGGGTACCCATGCAGGGCTCACCTCCCCCATTGGTCTCACAGGATTTGGAGCACCCTGGCAACAGTCCCCCTAAACCTGGTGGGCCCAGTTTTTGGGTCACATACTGATGGCCATGGGGTGTCCCTTCCTCAGTAGGATGCTGCGGGCAGTACCACTCTGGTCGATGTGGGGACATGTCTGGGTGGAGATCCCACTGGTGGCAATGCCACAGCCTACAGGTTCCCATGTTATGGCTCCCATGCCTTCCCAGTGGGAGACCCTGGGCTGCACTGGTGCTGCTGGGGCAGGGGCTGCTTCATTCCCACCTCCCCTCCATCCCCGCCCCCTCCTGCTTGAAGCTGGGGGGGTGAGCAAACACATCCAGCGGGCTGCACACCTGCCCCGTGCACTGCTGGGAACAGGATCCCCCCGACTCATTGGGATGGGTGGTGCAAACCCCATCATGGGGGTCTTCTGCCTCGTGCCATCGTTTTGGCTTTTTGGTTTTGGCTGCCCATTGGCTACGGCAGCGTAAATCCTTGGGCACAATGACGTCCCCGGGAGTCAGGCAGCGAGAGCCCCTGAGGGCAGGGGAGGGGGGGCGCTGCATGGCCCACTCACCCCAGGACATTTCTGGGAGAAATTCCCAATATTTGGGCAATGAAAGAAGCTGTGTTTTGGTCTTGGTATCATTTGGGAGGGTGTTCATGTTGGGAGCATGGGACGAGCACCCAAAAGGGCAGGTGACGCCGGGGTGGTTGTTGCTCTCTCAGAAGGGCAAACGTGCATCAGCCTGATCTCCGCCGGGAGGGGATGAAAGAGAACGTGGTGGGGGGTGCCCTGCCAGAGGTGCCCTGCCAGGGGTCAAAAGCAATTCCTCTTGATCAACCTACTTGCAAAATGGGTTAAACGAGACCAGAATTAAGTGCTTAGCAGGCCTTTTTCCCCAGAACCATGGCGTTTGTAGGGCTGGCAGGTTTGTTTTAAATTCACCTTGAAGCCCTCCTGGGGGGGCTGCTGCTTTTGGCTTCGCAGGCCGTGAAATGAGTTACAGACTCTGCAGGTTCAAACCCCACTACCCAAAGCTGCTTCACTCTGGCTTAATTCACACGCAGCTTCTGCCAGCACTTGCCTGTTCTTTGCACAAAAGGCTGCAATAAGCTGGCAATAAGGTGTTTTTCTTTAAAAAACAAAGCTTTTGCCCCCAGAATGTCTACCCAGCTGCACCAGTGGCTTCAGACGCTCCGTGGCACCTATTCAAGACAGCCTTGTTCTGCGTATCTAAGGCCAAACCTTGCAAGCTGTAAGAATTGTCTTAGAAGTGCTTAATCAATTGATTTTTCCTCTTTAAAATTCCAGCTCCTGAAAGCATGTGATTGCAAGGAGGTGACATTGCTTCTGCCGGGAAAAGCACTGGTTTTGGAGAAGCACTGCCATAACTAAAACCACCAACAAAGAGCCTCCTCCTATTTTCTTTGGGAAAAAGCCCCTCATGACTCCAGCAAGCGGAGTCATGCCGGTTTGAACACTGGGGAAGGCATCAGCAAGGGCTTGATGTGAGCAGCGAGGGAAGTGAAAAAGCATTTGTGTAAGACTTGGTTGCCAAACAGGATATAGGCTGGGAAACCAGCTGGGCGAGGAGGCTGCGGCGAGCCGGCCGTCTTGCTCTGGTGCATCACTTGCTGGTGCTTATAATCCTATTTACGATAAATGGTGTTCAATCGTTTTGGTGGTTCGCTGCTTCTTTGGAGACTCTGCTCATAGCACGTGGCTGCTACAGGAGTTTCAATACGCTTGGAGATTGATTTTTGCCACAATAAATCCTGTTGGTCAAAAATCTCCTGGCTTTGCTTCCCGGGAGGCTGGCTGGAGCCCACGGAGGGATGTCACAGGGTGGCAGTGGGACCCTTAGTCCTCTCCCTGAAGCAAAGAGCTGCAGAAAAAGCTGAGAGCTGGGCAAGGGTCCTGTGGGACAGGGCTCCCGACTGCGCCGTGAGAACTCCAGTTGTGATTTCTTTCTCTAAAGGGATGAGGAAGACCTTCCCCCATGAGTCACAGCTTCCTGGGACTGTCTCAGCAGAGATCACAGGGAAATTGCTCCTTCTGGATGGCCAAGAAACCCTGGGGGCCCTGGCACCCCCAACCTGTGCCCCAGCAAGCTGGGCAGCCCTGGTTTGTGTCTCCTGCAGGCAGCCTTTCCTCCCCGGCTCTGGGCCGTGGGTGACCCGTGGGAGGTTGGGGTGAAAAGTAGCCCGGCTGTTCGCCTATCTAACAGCTTTCGTGGTCCTACCCGTGCTGAGCTGCCCTGTGCTGCTTTTCTGCACCAGCAACCTGCGCACTAGCTGCCTGGCCGGAGATCAGCCCCTTTCGCTTTGGATTCCCAAGGTTGCACATGTGCCGTGTTCTCCTTATTTTTTCCCCCCAGTATCTTTTCCTACAGCCTGAAGGGAATGCCACAGGATTAAAAAATAAATTCAAACAAAAACATTGCAGGGGAAAACTGCTTGGGGTTTATACCCAGGTTTTTTCTGTCTGTGGGCTGAAGGAGTGGGGATGCTCAGGGCCTGCCTGAGGATGCTCAGGGCAGCTCATGCTCTGTGAGCCCTTTCTGCTGCCTATCGAGAGCAGCCTTACCCTAACAAATGCACACACATCCCCGAAGCTGAAAATAACCTCCAAAATAATTTATAAGAGCTTCCTGGAAACAGACCCTGATGCACTGCGTGTGCTGCGAGGGAGCTCGCGTTTTTACAGCAGCCGACACCAGGCCCGTGAGGCTGGAGGGGAATCACTGGCTTTGCAACGGGGTTTCTCTGTGACCTTGAGCAAGTTCCTCGCTCCTCAAAGTCAGTAGGTGTTGCAAGGTGTGATCTCCCCACTGCTGGGAGACTTTGCTTCCCACAGCGGCCACCCAGGAGAGGTGTGAGCATGGGAGGGCATCCTCCCGAGCCGGCTGAGCAAGGAGCTGCCAAAAAAACAGCGCAGGTGGCATGCGAAGGAAGGGGCAAAGCCTCACCACATTGGCACTGAGCTACACCAGGAAGAGTGCTTTATCTCTGGCTATGAAGGTGGAGAGGCAGCTACACTCACCTTGGGCAAAAATGCCCCTTACGTGGGCGTTGAGACTGAAGGACAGCATGGACCTGCCTGAAATCCCTCCTTGCCTGGTTCAGAGCAGGGTTTGAAGCCTCCACCATGCCCAGGAAGAGTCTCTGCCATGGGCTTCTCCCACCTGGACTGGGCTGGCTCTGGTGGATCTGGACCCACCGATGGGTTGAAGCCCTCCCAGGGGGATAGAGGAGGAAAATCACGGTTTGGGGACTCCTGGGCTTCCCTCGGGGTAGGAGCAAGCAGTGCACTGGCTGGGCTCTTCTGCTGCTGGCTTTGCCAGTGTGTGTGGCGGAAGCGGGTGGGATAAGTCCAAGCAGGGTGATGCCAGCTTTACAGGAGGGGTGGGAGTTGGTGTTGGGCACTTTGGAGGCTACCGAAGCACTGTTCAAGTTGGGGCTGTGGGTTCCCCATGTTCTGGTATGACAGATGTAAAGAATTCTGTGTGTGTGTACGTACAGGAAAAGATGCAGCAGTACCACTTGAATGAAGAGAAAGTGGTTTGGGTGCAAACATCTAGACGTAAGGAGATTTGCTGTTGCTTAAATGTGTTTTAGCTGTAAAGAGAAACTGTCAGTTCAGCTGTTTTGTAGGAAAAGCGTAAAAGTGAGCGTGTACTGGGGACAGGGAGGTGCCAGCGCAACCCCCCGCGCACTGTGCTGGGTGGTCTCTGCGAAACCCTTCTGCACTGATGTGACCAACCTTGGCCATCTCCTGCCGCATCCCAGCTGCATCCCAGCAGGCAGCAGCATCCCCAGCCGGGTACTGCATTCCTGGGCCACGCACACTCACCTGCCCACCAGCCTGTCCTGGCAGCATCCCCCTCGCAAGAAAACTGCCTCTTTCCCAGTGCTGCACAGAGAATTCCCACCTGTGCTCCCCCCCAGTCCCTCTAATCCCTTTATGGTGTTTGTGCCGGGCTCCCCGACTGACCCTGCTCTTTGCCTTCCCTCTAATCTCCCCATCAAACAGTTGGGGCAGGAGACAAACCACTACAGGTTGTTTGGACCGATCTGGGGGTGAGAAAAAGCTTTTGCCCGAGACTCTGTGGTCCAGGGCTCCAGGAGATGCTTCTGGAGTTAACCCGTGGCACACAAGGAGAGGGGCAACCAGGGTGAAACCCCCCCGGCTCTGAGCAGCATCCTGCACTCTAGAGGATAATACACAGTAAAAAACCAACTCTCCATCCCAGTGTCTCTGCTTTCCCCTCTGCCTGGGGGTGACCCCTCCCGGGCAGGTGTGAGACAGGATCTGACACCAAGGCTGCGGGATCCCCGGCTCCAAACCCCTGCCCTGCTGCAGCACCAGCTCATAGCGGGGGTGAAGGTGCTAGAAGTCACCCCAGGAGGTAAGTTAGCCTAGGTTTAACCCCCTTTTCGTAAAGCATGCCATGTTACTTAAGTTTTTCAACCTGGAAAATTTGCTAAGGCTTTTATTAGTAAAGCAAAGGCTTTGCTACTATCTTTGGTGTATCTTGGCAAGGCTGGAAGTGCTCAGGCTGATAAAGTCTGAAAGTCAGAGAGATAAAGACTGAAAGGATTTAGGTCTCAGCCAGGTCTCTGCAGGAGAGGTCTCCAGGCATTGCTGGCTGCAGCTGGATGGCCGTCACCCAAACCCAAGGTGTTGGGAAAGGGAACAGCCCCACCGCGTCCTGTGACACCACGTGCAGCTGCTGGGCAATCCCTGCGGATACCGGGTTGGCATCTCAGCTGCCGTGGGGGAGGCGATGGTTGGTCTGTGCTGTAGCCATAAAGCAGGATCAGCTCCTCTTCCTGCCACCCTTTATCTCAAGGAACCCCTCCGTGCCGTGCCGTAGCTCGAAATGGTCTTCTGCAAAGTCCTCTGGAGATTTAATCTGTGACCTTTCACTGCTCCAAGGACATCCCTGCTCCCTGCCTGCCGTCGGCTCCTCCGGTGCCTGACCTTGGGCCAGTCACTGATTCCCGGAGCCGGGTGCCTCGTGGCAGTTAATGTTTACTGTACCTGGCGCAGAGGGGAGCGGGCAGAACCCGCTGGTTGCAAAGAGCGTGGGCTTGCTTGGGGGATAAAACATTATCCAAGAGGCTTGAGGATCCAGGTGTGCACGTGCCTTGTGTTCGGCGTTGTTAGTGTAACTTGGAGCTGATGCTGTGGAAATGGCTGGAATTAGACCGTGGTGAGGGAGGACTTGGTCCCAAGGAAAGCTGAATAACCAGGTGCCCAACACTATGTGGCAAAAGTACTTTTTCCTACTTACTAAATCCTTTATGACAAGAAACAATTTGGCATCCATCGCATATCTGGTGAGCTGCCTCGGGGGGGGTGGGTTTGGGCAGGGATGGGACCCTGGCCGTGCTCCCACAGGCTGCCCCCAAACAGCCATAAACACACGGTGTTTGCCCTCCCGGGGCCGGGTGGGCTTTGACCAGGTAAGGGATTATCCGTGTTTATTCTGTCTTCCCTGGCAGGGATTCTGGTGCTCAGTGGTTCAAAGAGGAGCTCTGCTCCCTGCAATTACTAGCAAGCCTGAATTTTGTTTAATTTCTCTCTGGTTTTGAGCCCACTCGAGCTTTTGGGGTGTTTCTGCACAGCTGGGCACATCCAGGAGGGAAGCCAGGGCTTTCACTGGGAATAAAATGATGTTCTCCCATACCCAGCCGATGCAGAGAGGTGCAGGGTCTCGGCCAAATGCTGGCACCTCACATGAACACACCATTGCTGGTCCTGCTGATGAGACCCGGCTGGTGTGAAGGGCACAAGCGTCGGGCTCCGGAGAGGTGGCTCATCTCTCCTGGGTTGGGTTTGCGATGATTCCCAAGGGATGCAGGTCTACTTCCATCCTCCCCTCTTTTCATGACAGCTCAGCATCAGCCCCTACCTCGCCAGCCCCGAAGCTAGTCCCACGGGATCCAGCCCCTGGAGCAGGATGGAGATGCGCACATGTGGCCAAGGGACCCAGCAGAGCCGCTGGTGTGTCCCGCGCTGGCTCGGCCGCGTGTTGCAACGCCTCTGGGAAACGCCGCGGCAGGGTTGCACACTCAGGGGTACGTTTCCTCCTGCACTGCTGCCCTGCTTGGGACGATTTCCAAACAGGAATGAGGAAATGCTGAGCTTTGCAACAGCATTTGTGGATGTGTCCCCAAAATACCCCGGAGAGGGAGGTGGCTGCTTTGGAGCTGCGCCCCAGTTTCAGCTACCCAAGGAGACCCTGCACGTCACCCGGGGACACCGGTGGCACAGAGGAGACCCGCGTGCCTCTGCCACTGCTGCTCCCGGG
>NW_010274519.1:0-1276 GCF_000690775.1 Eurypyga helias | reverse complement strand
GGCTATGGGCCAGGTGACGTCGGGCCTGCCCGCAGCCCACTGCCACTGATGTCACCACCCAGGCACCAAATGGCTAATTAAGTTTTGCTTCTCTCTCTCTGCCAATCTCATTTCCTGGTTCTTGTGCAACTGCAGTTGTTTTCGGGTTTCTTCCCGGTTGTTTATCTGCCTGTGGAAACGGAACACCTTCAGGAGTAACCCAGCGCTGGGGGTTTGGGGTCAGTCCCCAGTGAGGAGGGGGTGTGGGTGGGGGGCAGTTTGTGGGTCTGTGCCCAGTGGGGAGGTGTCTGGGAGGGGAGCATCAACCGCAAAGGGGATTTTTAGCTGCCCCAGTGCAGGTGTTTTACTGTTTTGCAGAAAAACATTCCCGGGGGTGAGTCAGGCAGCTGCGAGTGTGAGTCTTCCTTAAAGACCGGGGGGATTAGCAAAACCCAAACTTATTCGGAGCCTGGTTGTGCTTTAAAGCTTTTTCTCCTCTTGTAACATTGAAAAACTGCCTAAAAACGGAGGCTGTAGAGTCGCAGTGCGCTCACCTGGCTGGGTTTGCTGGGGGGTGATTTGAAATCCCACCCTCCTCCCAGAAAAAAAGCAGGGGAGTGTTTGCACTAGCACCCGCCGGGCACCGACGCGGGCTGTTGGCGCTGGGTCTGTTCCGCACCCGCGCGCGGCACGTTTTGGGTCTGTCTGCTCTGACAAAGGCGAACCCCGTAACGCCGCATCGGTGGGAAAACGAAAAGGCAGCGGCCCATTTAATTAATCTAATTGAGATTTGGGCTGAGCTCGATAGCTGGAAATTGCTGCTATGTTGAAGTAACCTACCCAGATTCACACCTGTTGGCCTCGGAATTTTCGCTGCCTAAATCAGAGCAGAGCTGTTGCTGCGCGCAGATGGTTTTGGGTTGGAAAGGTACTTCCCTATGCTGCCGTGCTTAAAAATGTGAAATATTGAGCTTCAGCTCCACCGTTCATAGATGTGACGTGCTGAAGGGGGTGATTTGAGTGTTTTTCCGGGCAGCTTGCCCTGCAACCTTCCACTCCTTCCAAGCACAGAGCCCCGGGAAGCAGAGCCAGCCCCGCCGAGGGGCTGAGGGCGCGCGGGCAGGGGTCGTCCCTGGGGTGGGGACAGGGATGGCGTTAGGGCTGCCGGGTATCTGGTGCCCATGTCCCCAGGGACCTGGCTCCGTCTCCTCCGGGATGGTTAAGCCCCCTGACCCGTTCCCGGACATCCTGCCCCGGCAGGGCGTGGGGGTGCCCGGGGGGAGGGCGCTGTGCCAGC
>NW_010274518.1:0-648 GCF_000690775.1 Eurypyga helias | reverse complement strand
GTCCCTCCCGCCCGACAATGACGCGCTCCTCGAGCGGCGTGGGGCTGCGGCTGCGCGGCACAGAGCGGGGCATGGGGTAAAACCGAACGGCAAAACCATCCGGGAAGAAACAAACATCCCCTGGGCTTGGCCACGCACATCCGGCAGCGAACACCGACCATTTTCCCCGAAAAAAATGTCATCGGAGGAGGGTGGAGACGCTTTTAATACAACTTGTGTGGTGTGGAGGCAGTACCTGTCCTACAGAACTTCCCTCTTCCTCCGGAGACAGCCTTCACGGACCTGGGGAGCTCGGCACTGCAGCTCTCGTCCCTCAGACGATGCCGCGTCTGTCCGAAGGCATTAGCAAAATGAGTAGCTAAGGCTGCATCAGATGCAGCCCATTTAATTACGGTCTTTGGCTGCAACTGAGCTAAAAGAAACACTTAGCTTTAGGGAGGGGGAAAAATACCCAACCCAAAGCAGGCAGAGACCAAAAGCATTGCTGGCATTGCTGGCGGATGGTGTCACACGTACAACACCTACTTCCGCAGGCGGGAGTCACAGCTGGGGCAGCACCGGGACGCTGCCGTCGCACAGAAGGGAAAGGAAAGGATAGGGACTATTAGGAAATGGGACATGCAAAGCACCTGAATGGTATTTGCGAGC
>NW_010274517.1:14992-16090 GCF_000690775.1 Eurypyga helias | reverse complement strand
GGCTGTACTCTTTGTGTCTCAGCTGTATATTTTTGCAAGGGGTATTTAATTTATATTACAGTTGTGAATCACTGCTTTTTTTGTAAAAGCCTGTGAGTGAATACTTTTAACAATTAATTCTGAGGAGTACTGTGCTGTGAGGCGGAAAAGAGGAAATTCATTTCTTGCGAACACTGTGACTTTATCCTTCAGTTTGCTGTTTCCTAACTTTAAGCAGGGATTCCAATTGTAGAAGAAAAAACTTTTTCTTCAGCACTTGTACGCCTCAAAGCAATATGACCACCATATGGTCTGCCTTTGTACTCATGCACTGTAGGGTTCTGAACTGATACAGTTCACTTGGATGGCAGTAAAGGCCACCTAGGGCTGTCCAAACAGTCAAAACCTAAGGAATTGGTTCTCGAGATTTAGACTATGTTATGTTCTCCTCATAAGAATTTCCTACTATTGTTGCAGCATCCTCAAAAGACAGGTAGCAGAAGAAAAATTTCCTGTTCCAGTTCTTACAAGTAAATTAGATATGGTCATGAGAGGTTGCAGGAGTGCTGACTAACAGCAAAATTCAGCGTTTTATCGGATTATTCTTTTTTTCTATCAGACCTGTGCTTTAAGTTAATTAGAATCTTGTTAGCATTTAATGAGAGTTAAATGACAAGATCCATTATGCTTAATCATTTCTCTGTTTTACAAGCTAAGAGAAATACTCCCAGCAGCTTTCATTCCACTCAGCAAACTGGTCTGGGAGAGGGAGAGAAGTTGGATTATTCTTCCCCATATTTGATTTGCATACTATGATCATACATATTTGCAATAGATTTATTCTGGGCTGAATTAATGGAGGTCAAATTCAAAACTTTTCCTAATGGCTTTGTTTTGGGGTAACAAGTCCAGTCAGGTAAATTTGCCTATGTCCATATAGTTGGTTGTTTTCAGTTGTTTTGTTTGTTTCTTTATGAAGCATTCTGAATTGCTGTCCAAATGTGTAAATTAAAAACCTTTTAACTTCCAACTCCTCAGGTCTCTATTAGTCCTGGGAGACTTTCCAAGTTTATTAAAACAAATTCTCTTTCGGTCTGGTGATGCAACACATTTTTTATT
>NW_010274517.1:0-14961 GCF_000690775.1 Eurypyga helias | reverse complement strand
CTCCTCTTTGTCATTGTTCTAATAAGCAATTTAAAACCATCATTTATGCAATTTTCAAGAGCTAAATAGTTCTTACAGAAATATGTCCCTATGTAAAATAGGGATAATGATATTAATCTCATTTTAAAACCTCTTGAGAACTTCATATGGAAAGTACTAAATAAGTAAGTATTATCATAATAAGTATGTCTTTCATAGAAACTAACAATCATAATGCAAATCAGACTCATTGTCAATAGAAGTAAACAATGATAGCCTCACAAATAATTATCGTGTTGAAATCACTCAAAGATACAGATGGCAATTATTTGAAAAGGAGAAGATATTCTTATTGAAAAATATGCTGAAAGCTTATCTAGAAAAAACCCAAAATACATCCTTGGTAGATTTCTTTGAAATATCAACTACTTTTTTGATAAAAGGAAGAAAATACTAATAAGCACTACAATTATTTGTTCACTACTGTGCCTAAATGGACAATAAGGAAAACAGTCAATTGAAAACTTAATCTTTATTTTTCAGTTATTCATTACTGTGAGACTAAAATATATGCATGTGTAAAGAAATATTTATAATGACTGCATCAAATCTATGGTTTAAGAAGTTATCCTTTCTAGGTCACTCTAAGTTGTGCAACATAGTGTGGAGAAGGTTATAAGTGTAATGAGTCTCCTTTTTTGATAGTATTAAGCTCAATACTTGTCTTTAAAATAAAAATAATAAGGAATTTATTTTGCTCTTAAAATACATCTCTGTGAATTGAGATCCATCAAGATTTTTAGTCAATAATACTCCCTTACATAATTATTTTCCCACTAATTTTATTAAGTGCTATTCAATATTTACTCTGAAATCTTTTCAACCATGTTTACACAGGTGTTTTATATTACAATAAAATAAAATTGGCAAGGTTGTTTCAGAGTTGTTGCCAAAACACAAATTCTAATTGCTCTACAATCAACTGACTTTATTTGTTGCTTACAGTTATTTTGCCAGTGGAAAAACTGAAATACATAGATTGATTTCTTTTTCTTTTTTAAAGAACTGGGGCTTTTTTTCCTGCTTTCATTTTAAAAATAATGTAGTTCAACTAAATTGACTCAAACTTGCTCTGATTTATATTAAGCCACAGCTAGCATTAGGTGAATTCTGTAGCACATTATAGAGACTCCACTGAATATTACCGTGCTGGTTATGATTACCTTTCATGAGGAGACATCCTTCCAAACCAGGATTCTCAATGAGATTTTTTGATTCACTCATTGCTTGATGTATTTTAGTCAAACAAGTCAGTGGATGAGTGAATCCAAGCTTCTCTCTGTGGGGCTTGAGATCGTTCATGCACAAATCCTCTGTCATCAATGCTCAGGTATAACTCATTAAAAAAAGAAAGGTAAACATTTTTTTTAGTTTGGACAATAAGCAGTTCTTGAAGAAAGTTCTCCTTCTGATGTCTACAGTGCAGAAAAAATATTATTAACATTATTTAATAGCAATTATAGAATGGGTTTAATATCAAACTCATAATATTTTGATATCCAATGTATCTGATAGAATGCAAAATTGCTCTAATTGCTTTATTTTACATTGTTGATGCCGAATTTGCCCCAAAAGGCTAGATAGTAACTGCTCAGAGACCAAATTTTCAAGTCTGTAAGCAGGAGGTATTTATTAACAACGCGTTGGGGAACCCTCCAGGCCACCCTGGACAAAGGGTTCCAACGATTAACAATAAATGCAGCCCTTTTATACAAATTTGAGCATAGGTTACATCATCTTTACATGCATATTCATATATAGGTGGAGTATGGGCGGAGTCTTCTATTTTGGGGAGTCTTCTGATGGGAGTTCCTGTGTCTTCATCAGGGGCGGGGGGTCGTCTTGTGAGTCTTTCTCGGGTTAAACTTTGAACTTTTCCTAATTTGCGTAGTTTCCTGGTGTACGTGGCATGGTCTCCGTGGCTTGGCAGAAGCTACTGGGTCGCACTGACATCATTGGTTTGATAAGTTACCTTGGCTGTTTGCTTTACGTGCTGCCCTTGGCTTGAGCAAAGTTTATCTGTACTTTGTAATCCTGCTGACGGCCTAACTCGCGGTCGTCCTTGTGGTTTTTAGTGTTCTTTCCTGTTTATTACTTCCATGATTTCTTAATGCTAAGCCTTTTCATAGTGTCTTACATTTTTACATTTTAACCCCTCATTTTTCGAAGACTGCTTGCTTTAAGTGGCTTCATTGTCCCCAGAATTTACTTGTGCATATAACATCATACTGTTCACTCAAAATATTATTTTTTAGTTTTAAATGGAATATAGAAAAAATCAGCATCAATGTTAATTACGACTACCCAGATATACTTTAGAGAGAGCTAAGTATTTTTGTAATCAGAATAACATGCCTGGAAAGGTTTGACCTCAAGATTCCCTGTCTTGAACCTACACGCAAAGTCATGCAAATAAAGCATTACTCACTGTGCAAGAAGTTAAACATAAGGAGCACTTAAGCAAATTGTAAACACAAAATGTTGCAATGTTACTGCAAGGCAGTTCTCTATCATCTTTCAAAGATCATGGGAATTTGAGGAGCACCCTGGTGTCTGGAAAAAAGTAAAAATGAAACCCATCTTCAAGGAACAACAAGGGGATTTGTAGAACTATAGACAGGCCAGTCTCATGTCAGTCCCTGGGGAGATTATGATAAAAATCCTAACAAGCCTTTTCGAGCCCTCAGGAGGGGCTTGGGAAGAGCCAGCATGGATTTACCAGGGATGAACTGTGCCTGGCCCACCTGTCAGCCTTCTGTGATGAAATGACTGGTTCTGTGGATCAGGGGAGAGCAGAGGGAGGTGTTTGCCTTGACTTTAGCAAGACTTTCTGTGTGGATTACTGTAGCATCCTCATAGAGAAATCAGTGAAGCATGAACTGTTAGACTACACTACAAATTGATGAAAAATTGGCTGCACCACGTACTCAAAGGGGTTTTATAAGGTATGTCTGTCTGACAGCTGGTTACTAGAGGTGTCTGTCAACAGTTAATGCTGCTCCAGCCAATTCTTTTTAATGTGTTTATTAATGCCCTAAAAGAAAAGAAGAAGTGCATATCTGGGAAGTATACAGACAATATCAATCCAGAGAGATGAGCAGGGCTCAGTGACAGGACTGCTATTAAGTGGGATGGAGATTTAGGCTAACAGAAAACTTGCAATGGTCATCAAATACAAATGCAAAACCTTGCATCTCTAACAGACTAACTCTTTGCAGCAGTATGGCTGGAGGTCAACTAAATGGAAAGTATCTGTGCAAAAAATAGACCTTGTCTTGGTGGACAAGAAACTGAACATGAGTCAGTGGTGTGCTTTTAAAAAGAAGGCGGTCATCTGCATATTGGAGTGTATTAAGAAGAGTTTAGCCAATAGGTTGAGAAATGTGATTTTGGGAGCTTTTTTTTAGTCTGTATTCAGAACCTGTGAGACTGTATCTGGAGAACTGTCTCCATCTTTGGGTTTCCCAGTAGAGACAGATTGCAGCAAGTCCAGGGGAGCACATGGCATATGAGGAAAGGCTCAGAGAACAGTATTCATTTCTTTATGTTCTACCTTCTTCATTCTCTTTTGCATCCCCTTGTCTTATCTCCAAAACCTCAAACAGTACAAGGGGATGTACAAGAGGAGGGGGATGGAAAGTATAATTTTAAAATCATACTTTTTCAATAAAAATCTGATTAAATTTTTCACTCTGATATAGGGTCAAACAGTACAGGTTGTCCAGAGAGGCTGTGAAATCTCCATCCTTGGAGATATTCAGAATGACCAGATAAGGACCTGAGCAACCTGTTTAAAGCCCAGTTGGAGTAAGTTATGTCCAGAGGGCCTTTCAAGCCTGTTTGGAAACCTATATGGGTCTGTGGCTTTACACATGCAGTTCTTGCTAGTTCACTGGGATGATACAAAGGACACAACACTATTGTTTTGTCTAAGATCAGAAGTGCTTCTATAAAGTTCAGTCAATGGAAGTATTATAGAATCATAGAATGGTTTGGATTGGAAGGGACCTTAAAGATCATCTAGACTGCTATAAGATCTCCCCAGAGCCTTCTCTTCTCCAGGATGAACAAGCCCAATTCTCTCAGTCTGTCTTCACATGAGAGGTGCTCCAGCCCTCTGAGCATTTTCGTGGCCCTCCTCTGGACTCGTTCCAACAGGTTGATATCTTTCTTATGTTGGGGGGTCCAGAGCAGCATTCCAGGTGGGGTCTCATGAGAGCAAAATAGAGGGGAAGAATCACCTCCCTTGACTTGCTGGCCACACTTCTCTGGATACAGCCCAGGATACAGTTGGGCTTCTGGGCTGCCAGTGCACACTGCCAGCTCATGTCCAGGTTTTCATCCACCAGTACCCCCAAATTCTTCTTCTCAGGGCTGCTCTCAATCCATTCTCTGCCCAGCCTGTATACTCAATATTAATTAGACTAAAAAAATTATACTCAATATTTTGTTAAGGACAAGAAAGAAACAAACCATATATACATGTGTATATATATGTAGATAAAAA
Source organism: Eurypyga helias (assembly GCF_000690775.1). Lineage (NCBI taxonomy): Eukaryota > Metazoa > Chordata > Aves > Eurypygiformes > Eurypygidae > Eurypyga > Eurypyga helias. Next base: position 10,415 of record NW_010274517.1, on the reverse strand, counting down.
TCTAGATAAGATCTTACCAATCTAATAAAAATGCAATAATTATTAGCCCATTTATAGTAGTTATTTGCCCAAACTTTCCAGAAGAGCCTCAATACTAATACCCTTAAAATAGTCATACAGAAACATACTGATCTCTACTAATTTCTCTGGTGTTGTGCTCAACCTGTAAAGTCCCTTTAGGTCCCAAGGGTGACAGAGCCAGTCTTCCACATGTAGAGATGTGGGAGTTCTCACAGTAGCTCACCAACGTCTTGAGGTCTCCACCAGGAGCAGTGTGAATTCATGGAGGGTGTCACTTCCTTCTTGGTCACAGAGATTTATTATAAATTTTCCTATCCCCACCTTCCCTCTGCTCCCAGGGAGAGGGTGAAAGCTGTCCTGCAACCCCCCAATATCCCCAGCTGCAGTTTGTCCCTCAGACACTGCCTGGGGCTGTCAGCCTGTTCCCTGGTGGCACTCATAGACCTGGAACTCAGACAGGCTGGGCAATGGGCACTTGGCCACGGGACACCAGGTAAACCCACCTCAGCCCTGTTCAGGCCAAGGGCAGTACAGCCAGCCCCTGGGACCTGCCACAGCCTGCCATGAGCAATGACAAAAGCATATTTGCCAGTCTACAGGAGCTTGAAATAATTTGCTGCATGGAGGAAATCAAGCAGCTGTCTAGTGAGATATGTTTTTAAAAAAATTTGCTTAGAAAAGTTCTCCATGTGCACCTGAAGACAAAGATTTGTCTTCTGAAGCTGTACACTCCAGGTTTCTTTACTAGTTCCAGAGATGAGTTCATATGCAGCACTTTCTGATAGTAGAGACACTGCTCAAAGTCTCTCTCAACTACATCTCAGTAGCCATTTTTACCACATCTGAAGAAATTTGACATATTTCAAACCTATTCTCTTTCTCCTTACATGACAGAAAGTGCCTGAGAAGGTTAAAACACATTTGGAGAGACAAACATGCACAGAATGATCATAAAATGTTACTTCATAAGACCATACTGAATATCTGAAATGATGATTTTATTCTTAGATCCATGGTCTAGGTCTTATTTTGGGAAAAGTGTAGGATATAATCTCATTCCAAATCAAGCTTGCCATCTTTAAAAAAATACCTTTTATCAATATGTATTTACTCAAATAATACAACCATAATTAAAGATTTATTTTTTTTTTTTACATTTAATACCTGACTTTTGATCTTTGTCCTGTGTCATTCTAAACTTAGTTCAGGAAAACCAGATCATATCAAGTCTTAGAAGCAGCTGTAACATCTCTCAATCTTCATGCTAGCTTTTTTTACTTCCTTGGTGTTTGTACTTCTCACACTTTTTAGGCACTTTCATTCTTTATTCGAACTTCTACACCACATTATCAGAGATGACTGATAACCAGAATGAAGAAGAATCAAATGTGAAAGAAGTTCATTATAGTAACTACACATATGCAGAGAAATAGACCTTAAAAAATGTAGTCTCAAAAGAGAGGTGAAAAACGTTCTGATATACAAGTTCTTAAAATAGTCAGAATCTGAACTTCCAGTTCAGAACTGTCTTGACTTAAGTTGAGATTTCTTTTCTTTTAAGGATCATCTTCTTATTTTGCCTTTTCATTTTTCTTTACCCAGAAATTTAGATCAAAATCTTATGTGGGATGGAATAATAGAAAATCCAATGATTAACACTGGAAAAATCAACATGAAAACAAAGACATTAAAATGCACACCTAAATCATGTTTAGCATGGGTTGGAATATACCCAGCTATATCCCACACATTCAAATACTGTGGGACAAATATCACTAAATACCCAATGCAATAAGATGAACGCATTAGTTGAGGAACCACAGCAAGAGTGGACTGCAGCCAGCAAGGAGGTGAGGGTGGCTGCAGTACTGTCACGGGTCATACTCTTACCATCAACACCTGAGCAAGGGTCAATGACAAAAAGCAGGGGACACACACCAGGCAGCCACATAGTGACCACCACACAAATGCAAAGTGACAATGCAGGTCCAGCTGGGAAGGCCAGCGAGCAGGCCAGGTCTGTCTGTGAGGCCAAAGCTGAAATAGGGCTCTTGTGTTCCCGGGAATGGGACAAGAAGGTGGTCCCAGATGAGTTCACTTAACACAATACAGGACTGCTGGTGCCATCCCAGCTCTGATACTGCTTCACATATACATCTGTGTTATATAATTGAAGTAACCTTTAAAGAAACATGTATTTTTCTGTGTGTATGTATATATACGTAAATGATTCTTATATATGATTCTTGTATGTTCTATGCCATATGCTCTATATATTATATGTAGATGTCCCCTTATAAGATTTGATGAAAGTTTGGGTATTTCTGCCTATACTGTATGGTAGAGATATCAGTCTCATTTAAAAAAATATTACATACAGCAAAGAAATAATCACTTCGGAAGAAAGAAAATTTTTGAAAACAGAGCAAATTACATGTACATTCAAGGTACTTTATTTCTCTTGAATTTCACAAAGAAATTATGTGGCAGCAATTATGTGGCAGCTTTCTTGCCCTAAAAGGGGAAGTATTTTTGGTGTTGCATATATTGTACAGGTAATATACATACTGTATCAAGTTTTAAATGTTATTTTCTGTAGTTTGAAGCTTCTTTTGCATGATGATCACTATTTGTTAAAGAATTAACATGTATTTCCATCACTAGTGGTAGAAGTTAAAAACCAAAAATTCCTGTTGGAGACATCTCTATTGTCATTCAAGGAATACTGACCCAGGGTTACAATTTTGCATTTTAACCGTTGCAGATCATTTGCAAAACACATAGGGAGAAGCTTTGTCATGCATTAGATGAATGTATGGTTCATGTGAGAAAATATAGGTGAATGGGAGGTTGTTTTTCAGGAAAACAAATTGCTTAGACTGGAGCTGATTTACGAAGTGGACCATGATGAAATTTAGGAAAAAACAATTGCAATACATACTTAATGATGTTAAGTTGCATTAGTGTCATATATCAAGTTAGTGCTTACCAAACCATGTCACAGTCTAAGACAAATTATTTCAGATTTTTGCCAAATTATAGAAAAAATCCAAAATAAGAAAAATATAGGTGAATTGAACATAGAGAAATACAATCTAACATTTGAAAAAAAAGTGATGGACTATTTCTTACAAGAACATGATTAGAGAGTTTAGACAGGAATAGAAATATTTTCAAATGCATTTGTTTTAGATGGAATAGGTTTTACTTAACAAATTCAGAATAATAAATTTAATGCTGGAAAATTTTGATTTCAGTTGTAATCACAGTGGCAACATTTTTGTAATTAGGTAGTAACTACATAATGCTGCAGTGACAGTACATTTTACTAGTACATGACAAAATAACATTATGATTATGTGAAAAACAAGCACAAAGCTTCCTTCTTTAGACTTTGGGAAGAACTTAACACATGGTGTGAACCACCTGGAGCTATAAGGGCAGTATGAATAGCTTCCTTTTTATCTTCCCTTCCCCAGAATTCTAAAATCTTCTAATGTGACTTATGAATAATATATATATATTTTACCATAGAACTTTAGTATTATTAAATTTATAAAAAATGTTTTACCACCTTTTTTCATAGAAATACACTCTTATAAAGCTGATAATTATGAAACTTTCATCACTTACAGTAACAGTGCTAAGTTCCATTACTCTGACTTGTAAGGAATCCACTTTCATATTAATGTATTCAAGCCTGTTGATACAAATTTTGCTCAAGCCTGAAATTTAATTGATGCTGTTAATTAACTTATAGGAAGAAAAATTAAACTCTATAGAATATATTGCTTCATACCATTTTTCAATTAATTAATTTCAATTAAGTTTTTAATCTAAAGAGTATTCAGACAGAATATGATGAGTGGTGATAAAAAATTGTGCTGGTTTCAGACATGAAAGGGTTAATTTTCTCCACAGTGAGGACTACTGGCTCAGAGTGGTTGAGGGACTGTTTCATTCCATAGTAGTCAGGCTCAGTGCACATGTGCAGTTCTGAGGAAGTGTGGGAGGAGGCTGAGGGTGTGTCATTAAGACTTGGGCTAGCTTGATAGCTGGGTCATTAGCTTTTTTGTTAGCTCTTGGGGCATTAGGGTGGGTTTGTTTATTGGTGACGTGGCTTTTGTCCAGGTCAGTTTGTTGCCCTGGGGGTTCTCGGGCTAGGACACTCCTTTTTCTGGGACCTAGCTGTGTGTCAGTCAGCGGGTGGTGAGCTATTGTATCATATGTTCTATTTTCTATTACTTAATTCATTATTAGTAATAGTATTCTTAATGTTAGTAGTATCACTATAATTTTCAGTTATATTCACTTATTAAATAGTTCTTATTTCAACTTTTACGAGCTTCCTTGTCTTTTCCTCTGACTCTCTTCCTGCCCTGGAAGCAGGGAGGAGGTGAGCGAGGAACTGTGTGGTACTTAATTGCTAGATAAGGTTAAACCACAACAACATTAAAATGGGACCATCTTATCTATATATTAAATAGATGATTAATGTTTATTCTTAATATCATATTGCTGAAGATAAATATGGAGCTTTATAAGCTGCATAAAAATAATATATCAAGGGACAAAGTGGAAGAAGGTATTAACTATATGATAAGCATTCAAAACCAGAATTCCCTTTTCCTAGATGAAGCTAGTCATAGAATCATAAAATTGCTAAGGTTGGAAAGGACTTTTTAGTTCAATGAGTCCAACCATTAATGTAGCACTGCAAATTTCACTGCTAAACTATGTTCCTAAGCACAATATCTACAAGGCTTCTAAATACCTCCAGGGATGGTGACTCAACCAACTCCCTGCGCAGCCTGTGCCAATACCTGACAGCCCTTTCTGTGAAGAAATATTCAATCTGAAACTCTCCTCGTGCAACTTGAGGCCATTTCCTCTGTTCCTTGTTACTTGGGAGAAAAGACCACCACCCACCTTGCTACAACCTCCTTTCAGGTAGTTGTAGAGAGCAATAAGGTCTCTCCTCAGTCTCTTCTCCAGGCTTAAAAACTCCAGCTCCCTCAGCTGCTCCTCACAGGACTTGTGCTCCAGACCCTTCCCCAGCTCTGTTGCCCTTTGCTGGACATGCTCCAGAACTTCAGTGTCTTTCTTGCAGTGAGGGGCCCAAAACTGAACATAGGATTTGAGGTGTGGCCTCAGCAGTGCCGAATACAAGGGGGATAATCACTGCCCCAGTCCTGCTGGCCGCTTTAGAAGAAAGAAAAACAAGCTCTAACTTTGATTGAATTAATTGAAGAGCAGATTTCAATATATATTAAAAATATGTATAGTGAGAGAACTCAATGCTAGAAGCAGTCTTTAGATCAGTTTCATTGCAACTAAATCACATCCCTGGTTGCCTCAAAAACAAATTGTGTTCATACATAAACATGTACTCTAGATATTATCTCAAGAATTGATGTCTTGCATATGTGTTCCACTAAGGTAAGAGCAGCTTTAACAAATATTTTTAAAACATATCTACAGATGCTGAGGTCCTTTTTCTCCACCCCAGCAAAATGGTTATTTTTTCATGCTTGTCATACATTTTAAGATGTCCCATTGAAGAACGGGTGGCTTGCATGTAACTACCAAGATTAAGCTGAATATTTTCAATAGTTTTTTCTTTATGTCAAAGACACCTAGAACGTTTGATGGGTTTCTTCCCTCCAGAATATTTTTTCAATAACATGGTTACATTTTTTATATCTATTTAACCAAGGTTGTCCCAAGGTACGAAAACTATAATAGCAGAAAGTCAGCTATCTTTCCTTTGTTTTATCAATATTGATTGTCATTTACTCTGTCTTTCTAGGGCTTTGCATAACTGTTTGTTTAGCATTAATATTAATAAAACATCTTTTAACAAACAATCAATACTTGAAGCACCACAATATCCTTCAACTGTCTATCATTTATTTTATTAGAAATGACATTTTCATTCTTGACTATACCAGACTATTTAATAATTAATGTTGATTATCAGTTATTTGCCTGTACAGTTCCTTAACAGCATCAAAAATTAATTTGTGCTTTGAAAATATAAAGAATTATTGCTATTTGACAAAATAATTAATATTCCTTGATAGATATTTCTAATGTGTTCACCTTCAGGAAGGAGAACCAAGTTGAAACTGCTTTCTGTTCTCTGGCTAAACCCTTCATATCCATTGTAAACTTTTGCCTTTGGAACTGCACTTGAACTCCTAAAAGAGTGTGGTCAGTTGCTGGTAGTAGTAAGAGTATTACCCAGACCACAGTCCAGGTTGTGTGTCAGAGAACAGATGTTCAGGTAAAGGCATGAGTCCCACATCAGCTTCTCACCTGCAGCCACCTGGGGGTATCCTGCAGATGAAGGTCCCCACCATAGCTGTTCATTTGCCCCAGCTTTATTGATTTCCTGCAAGGATCTCCAACTCTAGGGCCTGATTCCTTCATATACTGTGACTGCTCCCATTCCCACCTGAGGAACTGCTCACCCGTTCATCTTCACACTTACTACTCTATGCTGACCCTGCATTTTTTTACAGCTAGAAGCAGGAAGGCTAGTCCAGCCTCTGGATGGATTTCTGCTAGTGGCATGAAGTGTACCTGACAGGTTCAAAAGCAAGGAACCAGTGTTTTATGATGAAGCAAGTTACATCCAATAATGTTCCATGTCCAGTTATGTCCAATGTCCATGTTTCATTCAGAGTCAAATACCGTGTATTTGAAATGCCATCTTTACATATACAACATTTCTTGGGAGAAGGTGGTTTTGGTGGATTTCCCCCCAGCTTTTTAGCATTTGATCTTTTGCCACCGAAACACATAAGACTTGCTACTGTGAAAACATATTGCAATGAAGAATCCCTTCTTTTGGCAAACTTAATGGCACAGATTAAGCAATACTACCTTGTTCTTCTAGTCTTCCAAAATATCTAGTATAAGTTACTGGAAATTAAGGGAAAAAAATCTATATAATTGTTAAAAAGTAAGTATACATCTTGATTTTCATTTTAGGTGTACGCAATTATCTAAACCTTAGTTGCAGGTGTTTAATATAACATAAAAGAAATTACCAAGTTAACTTCAAAAAGACTAGTAATAGGTTCACAAATCGCTTCTCAGTGATGGCAAATAATTATAAATTTTAAGAAACATACTGTTGAATTGATACAATTGTAATGACATCTCTGTAGGTGGCTCATATCATGCACTGTTTTATATGCTACTAGGAGCATAATGACAGCGTTTGCACAATAGGCCTACGCAAGGATGAGGTAGCATAATTGCAGCATCACTGAAGCATGAATACAGACTAATTAACAAAATTGGAACTGCTGCACTCATGCTCACATTTCATCTATCTTATTTCATTTACTTTTACATGCTGCTGTGGTCACAGAATTGCTGTTTTTGTTGTCTGAATATTGCAGATAATATTGTCCATTTGTTACCTCCATCTTCCTGTTCAATTTGAATGTACCAGTAGTACAAGCAGAACTCCATTTTATGGAGTGCTCTCCTCTAATATTTTAATTCAGGTTATGCCATGAATGGTCTGTTTTTTCTTGCATATGTAGAATATTTGTATGTGTGCATAAACATGTATACACACACACATATATATGCACACACAGATTTGCCATCGGCCTAGTGATACTATGTTTGTAGGTGTATGTACATAGACATGTATATACATATAAACAAAAACTCTTAATTGAATCACAAACTGTTTTCTGTATGTTTATACACACATCAAGTTAAACCAATAAGGCAATATGCAAGGATAAGTAAAAAAATTTAAAAAAAAGCCTCCAGAAAATTTAATCAACTAGTTAAAAGTTATGACAGGCATTTGGAAAAAAAAAACCAAACCAGCAGATATTCTTTGTTAAGAAGAAATGGTGATGAACACAGCAGGTGGCACACAATTTCTGCTCATTCTGTGGTGAAATAAAAATGTTTGTTGATGATATTGCTTAAGCAGATGAAAATTCGGGAAAAAAAAGTGTACCAGAGAATGACATTGCTGTTCTATAGTAAGTGTACTGCCACATCAATCTCTAGGTATGTCATTTAATGCCAACCTGAAGAAAAAGATCAAACTGGGATCCAAACATTCAGAGGTACATTCCAGTTTTTTAACATACATATTGGACAGGGTGCTAAGCAGGATGTGTAAGAGCTAAGGAATACACATTCTACTAAGCGACAACCAAGCAACAACTTTGATTATTTTCAACAAACAGTAAGTTGGCACCAAAATCATTGTCAGATTTCTCATCTGCCTTGGGGAACGTGAGTCTGGATCACCAGCAGTTAGTAAAATTGTAGTGATTTGTTGTATGCATTTCAGGTTTCAGCAGAGACATCAGCATTCATTGTTCTGGAGCAAATCATCAGCTCTAGGCATCAGCCTAAACTTCAGCTTTCTCAGTCTGTTGCAGGTTTCTGTCTGAAAACTTCTGAGTGAAAGTAACCACTCACTAATCTGCAACATTTTCATAACAAACTGGGTTAACAGAAATTTGATTCTTAGGGTATAAATACTAAAAGGCTAAAGAATGTAAAGAACAATCTGGGATAAAACAAAGAAAAAACAAACATAGAGGAAGAACCAGAATTACTTTAGAAGTACTAGATTAATAGCAACAACAAGGAAACTATTAGAGCTTTTGAGAATGACAAAAAATACCACTCTGGGGAAAGAAGAAATATTCCCAAAGTTGGGAAGAGGGTTATTGTTTCCCACTGAAAGTATAGGACAAAAAGAGTTCCCTTTAAGTGAGCTTTTAAAAAAAAAAACTGCTGAATTTGCACAGCTTAATTCACAGCGACTGAAGAAAAATAAAATGAAACAGTCACAGCTGAAGAAAAAATGATCTGATATGGAAGATCTGCTTCATAGATCTATATAATTTCTATTGCATTGTCCAACCAGAGTAACACTATGCAACCGCAAAAGACACCTCTCAACATCATTGAATATTCAGTTCAAGTAATAAGAAAGTTAGGCAAGTTTTAACTCTGCTAATATTAATTATTAATGAACATCATAACATCTGGGAAAGAAGACTAGTTACACCACACAAAACGCTTCTGGGCTTGAACAGTGTGGGTTGACATGAAGAGACATCTCAAGTAACAACACTGGGTTAGCACACAGGCACCACACACACTGAGCCTTGGTTGAATTTTCTGCTTTGTTGTTTGCCACATCAATTTTTGCACTCTTGACTTATGACATATGTGCTTATGTGCTATATATCCTTGCTGCTGGTTTATTCCTCATACTCCTAGAACCAGATCACATCACAAGTTGCATAACAGGGGTGGGCAAGATTTAATTACTTTGCCTGACTCATTTAAGTTGCTTTGCATGGGATAATTCTGGGTTATCTAAAAGACACTCTGTAGATTCTATCATTCTACATTTCAATCACATTCTGGTCTCCTGTCAGGGATTCAGCTTTCAATAATTCTGAGAACATTAGATAATGCAATTTTTCCATCTTCACCTTTTCTGAATTTTAGATTTTAATTTTTTTTCTTTCACATTTCACTTTATGTAGAACCTCTTTTCAATAATAATAAAAATATATATCTAATAATACATGTTGTGTTATCTTCTTACTGGAACTATGAAAAATATCTGCATTAGAAACAGTTGTTGGAAATAAAGACTCTCTTCATTTCTGCCATCAGCACTAGTCATCAAATGATTACAGACATATTATGAAGCTTCCTTTAATCTTCCTTGATACTGTCTCACATATTGAAATTAGATTTGGCTAGGAAGAACCATTCTCTGTTCTTCCATTCTAACAATGTTTCAGTGGATAGTTCATCCATGATAATCTATGTTCAGAAATCAATCAGAGCCAACCATGAGTAAGTTCCATCTCCATTAGTGATAAGTGGTGTCTGATCAGCAACATAATTAAACTTTTGTAAATAATCAAACACTCACTAGAAAAGAACCGGAAGTCTTTTCCCTCTGTTTTACATAAAATGCAGAATTAACTTCCAGACAAAAGGTGAATGAGCAGTAATGACTTTGCACTTGCATCTAGAACACTCCATACCAATGCTTTTGAAAAGGCTAGTTATGTTCTTGAACACAGGCCTAGTAGGTAAATATTTCCCATTTTATTAATTATTGCATTTACATGTCCTGCTATTTGTTCCAGAACTCATTCAGTTAGGCTGGAGAATTGGGAACAGAACAGTCTTGGGTAATGACATAGGTGGACCCCAGCCAGCAGCTAAGCACCACAGAGCTCTGAAGTACAAGAGAGCTGCTCACACAATTTCCCCCTGCAGTGGGACAGGAGAGAGAGAACAGAAAGAGCAAAAGTGAGTAGAACTGTTTAGTTGATATAAACACTGTTTAATGTGTAAGAAAAAGGGGGGGG
>NW_010274516.1:6944-45479 GCF_000690775.1 Eurypyga helias | reverse complement strand
ACCGTGCCCAGGGAAAGGGGAGTCCCCGCCGCGCTGCCAGCCGGAGCGCTGCCGGCCCTCCTGCCCACATCCCGCTGTCTTCTCGGTGGTTTCTGCAGTTTGTGGGAGTAGGAAACAGGCCCAGCGCAGTGAGAATCCCTGGGAGCAGGGCTGCTGTCCTGCCGTGCCCTTGCCACCCCCCGGGCTTTTGGAACCCATCTCCTTTGGAGTGTGAAGTATTCCCAAGAAGTCTTCAGGAGCCTTCGCGGGGCATCAGTGATGGATCAGGAAAAGCTGCCTTTGCGTTTGGCCCAGGGCCGTTTGTGCGCAGCAGGGGTTGGTGGCATTTGTCCTCCGCAGCCGGTCCGAGAAGCAAAGGTCCAGTGCAGTGACCCATTTCGGGTTGCAGAGACGCCGTCGTTACTGAAACAACCTTGTGCGGGGCTGCGGGACCCTCGCAGTTCTGGTTTACTTCAACTGTTTGCCGTTCTTCCTAGAACTGATCTAGATAGATTTCTTGTTCACAGTCTTGGCCCTGGTGTCTTTCCATTCCCTGATAGATGATGCTATTTGACCGATTTAACCCTTACTTCTGTGTGATCTACTCAGTGACTGCCTTCCAGTCTCTGCCTTCCAGTCATGAATGTGAACCTTCCACATGCAGATTGTTCCTACAGTATTTGGCTTCAAGTCCCAGATGCACAACTCCAGTTCATTCCTTTTGGCATCCTAGTTCCCATCACTAGTAGGAGAAACACTTCTGCATTTCATCCACCTTTAAACACACAACTTTTTGTCAAAATCTTCAACAAAAGCTTAATGTCTGCCCCAGCATCAGGCATTCCCACACACTGAACTTCCACTGCTGTGGGAAGTTGAGAATTGCTCGTGCTTGGCTCTAAAACACAAGCTGCCTTGAATTTAGAAGTTTAAAAAAAATACACAGCTTCCTCAAACAAAAGCAAGGGGAACCACAGGCAGATAAAATGCAATTGCAGACAGTATAATTAGCCAAGATATTCAGAATAATGGCTTCTCTTCCAAAAAGTACCGGGGGACCTCAGCAATGTACACCATCTGCTTTGGCTGTCGCAGTTGGTGTGTGTGCACCTGGCCTAGAAAGCTAGGGAAGAGAAGGATTTACATGTGTATCAGCAGTTACACCTAGAGAATTGTATTTTAAAAGATGGAAATAAAGAGTTAACGGACAGAAAAAGTCAGGTTGATGTTTGCTCCCTCTGACTCTTGAACTGACCACTCCAGGACAGAGGTTTGCACACAGGCAGTTACTCCTTCCAGCCAGGATCTCATCCTGCTGAGGGAACTGATAATCTCACTGGATGGCTCATCCATGGAGCTGACATTTCCTAACCGTGGAACATTGTGTCACTAGCACAAGACGGCAGTAAAACGAGCTCAGCAACAACAACAATCTGCCAGCTCTGCTCCCAAAATATCAAGACTCTATCCCTTCCCCCCTGCTGAAGCTGGCAAAGCTGTTCTTAGCTCGGAGCGTGGATTTCCCCAGGTGAAATGCAGACGGACGGAGCACTCTACAAACCACAGCGAGCCTGGGACATAATCACCCACGGCAAGGCCCAGACGCAGCCCAGATGATTCAAAACTACTTACCAATTCCACCATCAAAAATAAATAAATAAAGCATAAGCCGCTCCAATTCATTACTGTTTATTCATCCTTTGAGTGCACTACACACAGCTGTTAAATGGCCAATAAATTCTTCCCATTGCAGCCAGCAGTCCTCAGATTCACAAGGACTGCCTTGGCAACTTTGCTGGCAACACCTAACGTCAAGCCGTTTCCGCACAGAGGAACCGCTGCTTTGGACCGAGCTCGTGGTACATTCATCCCATCTCCTTTTTCCAGGAAAGGTGTGTACCAGGCATTTTGCAGCACTTTGGGGAGCTACTACGGAAGAACTAGAAAACAAGGAAAACCTGCTATTGCCTTGAGAGTTGTTTATAATGAGAAATGTGAAGGCTCATAGGCCCTTTCACATGGTTTTATGTGACTGTAACTGCGCTCGTTTAAATGTGCCTTTCATATCACATATCAGGATCACTTGAATAAGCATATCCATCCCCTGATCTCTCTTCTTTGCTGGGTCTTTACCTATCAAATGAAGGATGGTGAGACTACACCCATCATCTTTTGTCTTACCTGTTTTAACTACCTGGTAAACATCTTAACTGTAAGTGCACATAATGCTTAGCATTGAGGGACCCTACTGAAGCTTTTGGACATTATTTTAATACAAAGAAGTGATGAAAAACTAGTATTAGTGGCAATGTTGGAATACTGAAAGACTTAGTAAGAAAGGCATATCCGTGAAGGTCAGTTTATAGTACACCCTGTGAAAAAATCCCTCTGACAAAAATGTTTGAAGAAAGAAAAAGGGTCATGAGAAAGCCAAGAACTGAGCATTTTCTTCAGGTTTTGAAAAAGACTGTCTACCAAGAGAAAGCATAATAAACACCCCACGAACCAAGGGCTCTGGAATAGACAATGTTCTTTAAACCAAAAGGCTTGCTTTCCTTTCACCTATCGAGGACAGCAGTGAATGAGGGGGGGAAATGTATTCCAAAACTGAAATGAAACAAGAGAGTCCAAAACTAACTTTACAAGTCACAGTTTCAGAAAATTAATGAATAAACTGCAGATCAATTCCTGGGGGAAGAGATGGCCACAATTACTGCATCAAAGAAGGTTTCTGTTTACCCGGTTGCAGCAATTCCTGCTCTTGAAATGCAAAAGCTAAGGAATGCCCTTGGCTGCGGGTTCCCAATAACTTCCTGCGAGTTTGACGGCTGAACACACAGGCGGGCAGCAGCGTGCATCTACCGTGTTTCTGCAGAGAATCCCACAGCACTCGTTTACAACCACTCTAATTTTATTACTGAAAACACAAACTCCGACCGCAGCGGCTCCAGCACTGGAAACCCAAACCCAGAGAACCTGCTGACTCCTTCCTCTCTGTCCCGACCACCGCGTCAGTTTGTGCAGAGCCAACCCAACGGCACTGACATGCCAAGGCCTTCAGCAGGGCGGTCAGTGCGGCCGGCACTGATGTGGAATGTGGGGTGTAACGGGAGTGCATTTTTAGAACACTTCATCTTGGCTGGCTGAAAAGACAGCTACCAAAAAACCAAGGAAAATGAATCGATTTTTTCCCCCAAATAAAACGTGATTGTAGTGGTAACAAGATATTTTCATTTGTGCATGCACACACACACAGGTTCACACCCTTTTTTTTTAAGTGGCATCAGTATTACAACTCTGCACCCTCCCTGTGAAAACCAACCTCTTACCAATTTTGGCACTTAGAGTCTAGTTGCCATCTAGCTGGATGCTTTAGAAAATTCCCGTTTATCTTCTAATCACCTTTTGTGGTCTCTACAGCTCCCGTGCTGAAGGGCGCTGTGCTGGTCCGTATGGGATGCAGCAAGAGGGATAATACTACGGAATCCAGTAGCACCTGTCCTCTGCTTACCTACTATCAGACATCATTAGGTGTCACCTTAAACACTGCAGAACAAGATGAAAATCTCCCCTCATTTTTCATAAAGCTCAGATGCAATTTAGTGTCCAAAATAATCCTTTAAATGTAGCTTTTGCCTCCTTTTAAATATAAAATTCTTCAAACTGTCTCTGAGGAGGCTATTCAGGAAGCCGAGAACTTAATGTGTGAGAGGCAGAGCACTGTCACGATTGAAAGATGGCTCTGGTACAGAAGGCAAGGAGCAGACATAAGAGGTGAGATTTCATCGTGACCAAAGATTTTAAGTTAGACGCCATCAAGCGCACACTTTAATATATTTATAAATGAACTTTTTGGCAGTGACTCAGAAGAAATGCTGCATGTCAGTCATTGGAGGCTTCTAGTCTGGTTCTTCTCATACTTTTTGTTTACCTAGGCATGCATGTGGGCTGGCTTTTAATTGCCTTTTATGCTTTTTTCCTTTGGTCTGCTGATTTAAGATTTTAACGAACATTAGAAGCCAGCCACAACACAAAGTCTTAAACTTACCAAAACAACTGACACAGCTGCTTACAAAATATCTGCATAAACAAAGTCTAATTATGTCTGAAAAGGCAAGCCCATAAAAGGGAGAAGAAAAGCAGAGAGACCGATTAACAATGCTAAATGATATCAGTAGCCAAGATTTAGAAAACATGGGTGAGAAAAAACTGGATAGTTCCACTTGATAATATTACCACCACGATCAAGAGTCTAGAAGCAGGAACAGATGTTCTGAAAAAGTATCAATTTTATCCACTAATTTAAATGAAACCCTCTCTGGAGGGAAATTCAGCAGCTCGCTCAGGCTCTCTGCACCAGTTGGCTATTTAGTGAAGGAGATGACATCCAGTTTTCATGAAATCCATCCTGTGACTGCTAAGGCATCTCTTCATATGAATAGCTGAAAAAGGTGTGACAGTTTAAAAGACAAAACAGAGACCCTTAGCCTCGTCCACAGAATAAATAATATGAAAACCCTGGACTGATTTCTGCCAGAGAGCACATTAATTCTGTCTGCTACCTCGTCCCAAAATAGCCCAGCATTCTGGCACTCTCACAACACAGGAGATAAAGTGTGCCCTGCTCATTCACACTCCCAGCAAGCACCATGTGTTTCATTTAAGACTCTTAAATGAAACAGTAAGCCCTTCACTAAACGTAGTTATTCTGGTAAGTTAAGAGAGCACAAATACTAAGCAGGGTTAAACACAGCCATGTGGCGAGCGCAGCACTGATGTCAGGATAAATCAGAGGAGGCTCCACCGATTTCTATGGAACTAAACACTCATTTCAGTGCAAAACTAACAAACAAAAATACCAACGAATTCAGACAATGGAAAGCTGTTGGCAGAGTTCGGTTAATGCAAGTCAGGAGCGACTCCCGTGATACTCAATTCAACTCTCCAAAGCTTTACATTCCGGGTAAGATTAGTAGCAATTTTCTTTCCAATTGACAGTCATAGATGCAAGGGATTGGGTGAAGAGGATCAGTTATTTCAGTATAAAATTTGAGATTAAGTCAGATCACATCTTGAGTTCGTTACAGTTCACATTTGTCCTGGATAAATATCACTGCATTTGCTAAGAACCAATACAGACAGTTTATCTTTGTAGGCACAAATGCAAATACCTAAACCCCAGTGATCATTCCAGCCTAAGTGGTACGAGTCACCTGCACATTCATCTGTCACTACTACGGGAGGTGGAAGGCACGTGCATAATCTTTGCACTATTCTCTCCAGCCATACTTTCCTACCGGCTCCCAAGGAAACAAAGCAGGAGGTAGCCATTTCTCTGAGTCTAGAAATACAAACTGAATCTTGAGATTCCCCTGCAAGCACTCAGTTACATAGTGAGCAGGCTGCCTTTAATTGCTCAGCAGCTCATTTTAATAAAGCACAATCAAGAGATTATAATCATGAGAGTGAGAATGGATGCTAATTCGTCACCTACCATCAAACTACGTATTTTGTTGTATGAGAAAGAGATGAATTGCTGAAAACCAAGTATTGCCAAGGTCTGAAAATCATGATTGCCTAATAAACTAAATCTTCAGAATTCAAGAATCCATTTAGTTTGTGTTGAAGGATAAGACAAAGTGAAACAGTTGAATATCATTAAGGAGAAGGACAGGAAATAACTAGCCTAGAGATTCAAGCTATCAGGAAATTCAGTTTTTAGTATCTGCATATATATTAAATGTATAATGTAATATATATACACAAAAATCTTAAATCTTGATGCATCAGCACTCAGTGCTTTACTCATCTAATAGTGCCTTTTGCACCACAGCATTTTGTGCAAGAACGATTTTAATTTTCCATTGAACGCAGATGTGACGCTACATGGAGTGATAATGAAAGAGGCATAAAACCAAAGGAGCAAGACCAGTTCACTCTACACATGTCCTAAAGTCCTCCCTTTCCTTCCCCTTCTCCCCAAAAGGTTTGATTTCTATCTGTTCCATTCCACTGACATGAAAACAGAGGAATTAAAAATCACCCTAAGCACTAGCACATTACCTTGTAGAAATAATTCAATTAAACTTTGATGACAACAGCTTGTTGACATGGGTAGACACTCAGAGGATCAAGAACTATGCTTCGGAGTGAAAATGTGCAGTTTGGGTCATGTTTGCTACAGCGAGGAATTGTTTTTCCTTTTACACATGAATGCATATAACCCTTTGGGGAATGTTAAACCCTGTCAAAACAAAGACATGTAGATTTTTAAGAAACCGTTGTGTGAACAAGTAGGACAAAATCTATAGAGAGTAAGCAAGAGTAAGAAAATTCAGTTTGTGTTATAGTCAGAAAGAAGTAATGGATTTTGCAATATTTTTGATGGGTATATATATACATTCACATGCCTATTTACTTGTTTCCTATTTGTGACAATATATGTGTGGGTGCACCCATAGGAACTGAAGTTGTAATTCCCACTATGATTCCTGTAGTGCTGTTGCAGAAAGGCAGCAGCAGCAGATAACCCTTACTGCACCATCCAAAGCCCTCAAGCCCAGGCCTCCGCAGAAACTGGATCATACCCCACGCAGTGATACGGTCATTTTTTCCTTCCTCTTCTTACAATACATACTGCTTTATCTGTTTCCTTTGGCCTCTTTCCACCTCTTTAAACTGTGTTTATGAACAATCAAGCTTTTCAAGGCCTTAAAAAAAACATTAGGCTTTGTGCTTTTTAAAGCATTTCTGTTCTGTGCCTCTAATCAAAAATCTTGTTCAAAGGACCAGCCCAGCTTAGCAATATGCGTTACTGACGGTTTAGGTGCACACGTAAGGCACCCTGATCCAGGGAAGCAAGCACCAACGTGGGACCAAGGAACTCTTGTTAATAACCTGGTGCTGCTGCTCAGGTGGCAGACCAGGGCATCAGCCTAGGGCCCAGTTTAATCTTGAACGCACAGGTAGTGAAAGCGAACTGCACACCGGAAAGTCTGAGATTGGGAGGAAAGTAGGAACGTGAAGTTTTTTTCACTCTCCTATTTGCCCTGCCTCTATTCCTGCTCCCCCTACTTTTGCAGCGTGGATGCGACACAACAGGAGATTCATCCAGCCTGCCCCCCTGTTCACTGTACTGTAACCCTTGCGCAGTGCTCCTTGAGAATAATCCCACGTGTTGCTCAGGTGCCCTGGACAGAACCGCTCCAGTGCAGCAGGGAACACTGCTTACAAATGGCATCATGAAACCACCACGGGAGCCCAGGGCTGATAGGTGGGAAGGCTTGAAAGGGAATATTGCAGGGTTTATTCATGTCTAGGCTTGGGCAATAGCTAAGGAAAAGAAATCAGAATTTCACTTCGGAATTCAGCTACATAATTGGACCAAAGTCCAATCTTCGGTCCCTAAATTCGTAGTTACACTGGAATAAATCATACAGCCAGCACAATGACAATTACTAAAGGTAATATCAGCCAGGAACATTATAAGAGAAAGGGTTTTTTCCCCTAACTACTGTTCTTAAAGGAATAAACCACCTTCCTGTTCCATCCCTCTGCCAAAAATCTCCCTAAGGGTGTAAATACACCGAAGAAAACAAAACCCTAGAAATAAGCCCAAGCACTGCCCTCCACATCTAACCCTGCTGACCCTCCAACTGATGCCTGCGCTTCCCACTCCACTTACCTTATCTGTGATCTCCTGTATGTGCTGGCTCCCACCCTGTTCAGTAAAACCCTAAACACCCCCACGTAAATCAGCACAGCATGATCAAGGGAGTTATAAAGTGCTTTTGGTTGGCATCTTCAACTTAAGTAAAGTGAAATAAAACCAGAGACACTTCACACAAACTATCCAGACATCTTTCATTAGGAAATTGGAAGTGGCCTCTGGCAAAATGGGCCTGTACAGCAGCACAAGCTACGCAGGGTGATCTGCTTAATGAAGTGTTGGCCAATTTGTCAGGGGCAGTTGGCTATAAAAGTACTATGTTACTTTCCACCACCTTTTATTTTGGTACATTTGCTTCCCGTTTATAAACAATACAGTGAAAACAAATCTTCTGCCCGGTTACTCTAAGACCACCAAAGCTCTGCCACCACAGCAAAAGGCACTTTCATAGCCTGGCTGCTGTTCGAGGCGTCTGTTAACAAGTTCATGCTAGAGAGGCTCATCCCCATCAAATCTGAGGTGCACCTACGGCGCAGACCCGCACAGGGGGCCGCTGCCGGGGAGCTCAGGCAATGAGAGCACTGCTCCATGGGCAGTACGGGGGCTCCCACATCCAGAGTCCCTGCCAGCGAGCAAAATAACCCTCGTCCCAGAGGGACAGCCTCACTTCCAGTGGCTGGAAAGATCTGATCTCCTGATGGCTCTGCAATCACATAGACTCTGCTCTCAACCCTAGTAACACCCCCCACCCCGCTTGAACCCGAGGTGTGTTGGCAGGGTTAATAAGGATGGAGAGGGAACACGGGTACTGTAGCACTGGTATTTGCTCTGGGTCCACAGCAGAGAGAAATACAGTCCATGTTTTCTAGAGCTGCCTATCTGGAGTCATTAACTGCCTGATGTCCTGCAGACACATTCTCCAAAACTAAATGAGATGATACATATTTCCCTATCGTGGTGGAGTGTCCATGTCGCAGAGTTCCGTGAGGCAGCTTTTGATAGCAGACAAGCTTATTCATAAATTTTTCAGCAGTCATCATCAAAATTAAAACCAGTGTGGAATAATTTCAGAGAGGCATGAGAACTTGGGATTTTTTTCCTGGATAGTATAAAGCAAAAGTGCCACAGGAGATGCCTCTGACATCAGCAGGCATTTTAATTACCATGAGTGTCTGTGGCATATTAAAAATATTATATAAGAATGCTAATGCTTAACAGCCTGCAAAAGACATTTTTCCCAGGGTTTTATACCTCTGGGTTGTAAATTAAAACCATCATAGGAGGTAACATGCAATAAACCCATGAAGACATTTATATATCATAGGGAGTCCATGATGGGCCAAGGACTTGCTTCTCTTGCATCCTGAAGAGCTGTATTTACCAAAGGTGAATTCTTCACAGAAAGCAGGAAATTTGGGGTTTTTAGGGATGTTCTGAATATTTCAATTTGTTACTTATTAGCCCAGTCAAATGAATCATTCACCAACAAATAGACTGTTGTGATGGGGACATGGTCTGAGGATGCTCCGGGACAGTCCCACCACCAAGAATCCCTTCCCGTTGAAGCAAGGTGCAGAGGTGGGTTGGTACACATCTGGTTCCAGCTGAGTTGGGGTCTGGCCAACACACTGAGCACTCCCAGGTCACGCCATCTAGACACAGACTATGGTCAGGGACCCATAAACAGCCACTGAGAGTTGGCAGTGAACAACAAAGCTATGGGTCCTGGATAAAAGCAGCCAAGGCTAATCACCTTCCGGGCTCGTTTCACATGGGAGCGTCTCACAGCCATAACTGCACAGGCAAGAGCTGAACAACGTCATCGTATCATTGATTTAGAAATCTCTGTCTAACATTAATTTAACAGGGCAGAAAGGCTTGAAATTTCAGAGCAAAAACCACTTGACAAGATGGAGTGCTAAAAACCCCTTAGTGAACACAACCATTTACTAAGACAAACTCCCAAATATTCAGAATGCATAACCCCACAAAGACTCTACATCAAGTTGGACATTCTCCCCATTACAGAGCACAGGAATCTTACAGTTAAATTCCTTTTGGCTTGTACAGCTTTGCCTCTATAACTTTTAAACCCCTGAAAGAACACAAAGTTAAAATTTTAATGGCATTTCAGCAGAACCTCTTTGAATTTTGTATTAGATCTCAATTTAGCCCCTGGTAAAGCCTTTAGAAAAAAAAAATCTGATGCTTAAAAATGTAATAATCATACAGGAACCTTCCAAAGTCAGCATCAAATAGAATAAAATATATTTTATTAATGATACAATTCACAAAATTACTAGTCCTGCCACTCTCTACCCACAAGAGATACTTCCTCTGCTGTATTACATTGCATACACATTAGCTACTGGTGTTTGTTCTGTATGATTTAACCTCCTGATTGCTTTGCAATTCCTAATGAACTAGGGTGCTTTCGCTAATGATTAAGAGACATTGGCCATAATAAGGACATTCTAGTCAGGAGTCTCCACTGCAGAGTCAGTAAGAGATCCTTCTTCATGAGGTCAGCCTCAGTCTAGACTAACGTAGCTCCAAAGGCTAAAGCAGATGGAGCAGTGGCAAGACACCTGATTTCAGCTGAACCTGTTGATGTACAGAGAAGGGGAAATGTGTAAAGCAATAAATAACTCACTAATATATCTTCACTAATCAACATACTCTTCAGCAAGGATTCCTCTTGCGAGTAGCAGCAACAATAAAGATCCCTGGAAACCACTTCACACTGATGAGGAAATATTAAGCCCTTTTATAAATATGTTTCATAGAAAATCGCACACTGCAGAATATGGCCGATACTCTTTACTTGCCAAACAGCACTTGGGTTAGTAGGCAGTGATGTCTGCCTTTTGTCTGGCCTCTGACAGGAGCACGCAGCCTTCCCAAGCTGGATTGTTTCCTTTCCCAGCCAAAGGTGTCGTGGGTCCTACTCCAGCAGAACTGACTTACTCTGTATTGGATGCTGTCCACACCGAGATTTATCATTTAATTATAACTAGGAACACTGAGTAAATCCCAGTTGCTTGGGGAAATTACTTAACAGAAATGCAGGATTCTCAATAAAACACTGGGAAGTTATTGCTTAGACATCATCTCAAGGGCTCCCCTTCCTTCCCTAGCTTTCTGTTTTCCCAGCAGAAGGCGGCACTAATTATAAGGAGCATAACACATTCCAGAGAAACTCTGGGAAACATGCTAAGAACACACAAAGGGCAAAGGCATTAGAAAGCTTTCTAATATCTTCAGGTTATTAGAAAGGGGGATCATTTGCCACAGTTTGCCAGCTATTCTTTCTTTACCTACATCACCTACTGCCTGTGTAACGTGTTCTGACCAGAGCTGGGCAGGCCTTGGCCGCACCAGGCCACTTGAAATAGCAGCATGAAACATTCAGAATAGATTTACCATTCCTCATGGCTCCTGCACCACTGAACAATAATTGTGTCACTGTCCCAAACTGATTATTGTTTCTACCCTGAAAATATCAAAGGAAGGCAATTATGACTTCGTCATTCAGATTTTGGATAGGAACAACTAACTATGCCATGTTCCTCGGGGTTTCTAAGGGCAGGAGCGAGCCGTAGGCCACTTCTGTCTCTGGAGATCTGGTGAACAGAAAACTGCAAAACCAAAGGCTGAGTTTTAAAAAGCATGAAAGCAGTCGACTGCCCAACAGCTTTCCCCAAGCTTCACCACACGTCAGAAAGACACAGTGTTATCCTGAGCAGTTTCTGACTGTGCCTTACCCTGTTAACTCGTGGTTAGGGCAAACAAACAAACACGGAAAAAGACATTTACAAACATTTACACATTGAATGTCAAATTTGAAAGAATAAGGAAGCCTTTTCTTTCCCCCATCAATACTTACAAAGCAGCAATTACATGCAATTGCAGTTTATAGTATCTCTTCTATTGTCTATTTTTTCAGGCACCACATTCTATGGGTTTGCAAACAGTGCCACAGAAAAATTACAGGAGCTGTAATGTATGAGAATAATTTATCACAGAAAATATATCAAAAACACAATTACGAGAATTTGTTGTTATGTATGACTGCAACCAGGTCAAAATAGTGTATCTCAGAGCTGCTGAGTCAAAGGGTCTGCTACAGTTTTAAAAGTATCATCTGATAGACCCGAATCATAGACCCTCCCAATAGTTTACCTTAGAGGGGACCTCTGGAGGTCACCTTGCCCTATCCCCTCCTCAAAGCAGGACCAAGGCTTATGGCCCCAAGTGGTGATCATGTGAAAATGAGGCTGATGGCATGGTTTGGCCTCAAGCTACGATAGCTGGGAGGAGCTTTATGTCTCGTATAGCTTCCAATACCAAAGAAGAAATCAGAGTTTGAAGGTTGAATGACTCTTCTGAGAACTGCAGCCACTGAATGTATACAAGAAACAGTGAAAAAGCCCCATTTCTCTCTCCAGCAAATGGACAAGAATATAGGATTAAGAAAAGGAACGGAAGACAGGGATACAGGGGAGAAGGAAATAATTTCAAATCCTCCGAAATAAGCTAGTTTTTCATGCTGTTAGAGCAAAGAGACATTAAAACACAGAAGAGTCAGTCTCAAATTGGAAAGACCAAACAAACCTAATGCATAAACATTCCACGTGTGCTCTCTGCATGCTTCTCACTTCATCAGTAACATTTCTGTGAAAGGCAAAGCCACATGTCGCTAGGTCCAAGGGTATCTTCTATTAGGTAGGGCTGCAAGAACGCTTCACAGCAACTGGGGAGCTTGATGACTAAGTAGGTTTGGCTGAAGAAATCATGTTCTTTTTAACTTTATTGTGATAATGTAATTTAGCTTCAGAAAGATCTCTACGGAAAGCCTTACAGTACGTAGGAGGCCATTCACAAATACAATTCATTTACCATTGAACACATGCCTCAGTGGGCAATGTTCTTGCTTGCTTGGAATCCAGCTTGTTACAAGTACTCCCTTGTGTACCAATACCTTTACTTGCTTTGATAAGCCTTATATAACGCATTTACTCTCTTGGAAAGAGATAAAAATCAGTGGGTAGGATAAACAGCCCAGTCTAGCAGCCAGACATGTACCTTACTGCTTTAGCTGACCAAGTGACTTTTAGACAAGACAACACATGGAGCAAGTGAAATTACATTCCATTTCTTGTTTTGTCTTAGAGCAAAATAAATCAGGAATTCAGGTCATATTTGGGAAAATCTTCATTGATTCCAATTACAAATCTGCAGTGTTCAACCCTGCTTTCACAAGCTGCCTTGCGTGCGGCAGACCCCGGTCCTTCATTCCAAGAAGCTCCGCAAGGTCAAAGGCGCAGATGAGATTACAAGGTCAGGGCTCTTGGCGAGCTCCATCTGACAGACAGTCAATTTGAAGCAGATGGTTCTGTGCAAAAACCAAGTGAGATAAAGGGCACTATTGGAATATAAATGCTTATTATTATTCAAGTAAACAGATGGGCAGGTCTTTGCCGGATCAGGGCCACTTGTAAAACATTTTGGAATTTTATAGTTGTAAAGCCTGAATTTTGCACGATAGAACGAAACACTAAATACCTTTTAGAGTAATAGAGCTAAAAGGAAATGTCTTTCTTCACACAGGTTATTAAATAACAAAGATGGTAGTAATTAAGATAAAAATAATGCTTATTGTACTGGACGGAAGAGTGTTTAGCAAAAAATTACAAGTTCATTTCCACTCCAGTCCCTGAACTCGATGGCCCATGCAGTTTGCCATCCAGCACAACTTCCCTGTGCCAACTGCCACCATCCTCACCCAGGCACTTGTCAGAAACGAGTTTGACAAGTTCCTTTCCAGAATGCTATTCCGATTTTCACACTTAATTCACGGTGTCTACTAGAGGAGATTTAACACACACACACGTGTCAAATTGTGCTGCTGTTTAAACAGAAGGAAGCAACCTAAATATGGCATGTAGAGCACTGACGGTTTATTAGCTGACATGATCCACCATTAATACAATGCCACTTTGAGGGTTTTTTCTCTTCCTTTAAAGGGAGGAAAAGTGATCCCAATTTGGATGATTGAAGCAATTCCACTCCGTGAGAATAACTCCACTCAAGTGTAAGGGCAGTTGTGGAATTTTAAGTGGGAAATAAAGGTCTGAGATAAATTTCCCTCAATACCGTCAGAACCCATCTGAGATAATTAAGACATGGGCCTCACTGTTTTATTTTAAAAGGCAGAGAAGGCAGTATTCTACATTTTAGCTGGAATTATGTTCAAACCTAAATGTAATGTAAAAATGTTTCAGATCTCATGTATTCTAAGTCCCTTTTTTTGAAGATTTGCTACCATACATTCTAAAAGCTGGTAAATTCGGCTGTTTGTACCTGACCTGGAGAGTCTCGAACTTTCAAGCTGCTTCCTACCACATATTGATGATTAAAGAGTAACACGTTATCATTCAACAAAGTTTCCATCCAGCTAAATCATAAATCCCACCCAATGATCCCCTTCAGTGATTAAGCCACTAGTATGTGCACCTGCAGGCCTGGAGCAAAAAAGAACAACAAAGGGGCTTAATTAGGCATGATTGTACCTGTAGCGCAATAAAAACGCACAAGCAAGGAGCAAATATCATTATGGGCTTTTCTCTTTGCAATCTCCTTTCTGTACAAAACACTGGTAACCTGGGCCCCTGTGACGGCTTATTAGAGTAAGTGGTTAAAGTAACAAGTTCGATTTATGTAGAGAACTCCTGTACCTGATTACAGGGAACTGGGTTGTTCAAGGTGTTCATGGGGGTGGGCAGCTACAACGTTGGGTTTCAAAGGAAAATACAAGAGATGAGGTGCAAAAGGACTGACAGAATAAACAAATGACTGGTGTTCAGTGAAATAACTGGTTAACACTATCAGTTTTTAATCTGTAAAGGGTTTTGACCTGTTTTGTGACTGTATCACTTTCTATCTAAGGTATTTCCGTGGTCTCATTACCACAGTAATCTGTATACCCGGAGTCTCTACTGTATTTATCTTTGCATACCGAGAGAGAGAAGCGTTAGTGTCACTCAAACCCCTCACCCAGAGGTTGAACGATTTATTTCACATAAAGGAGGGAAACTACAGTACAGTAGGATACTGCAACCACGCATTCAGTGCCAGGTTCCAATCCTTTTGTGGGGCTGGAAAGGAGAAATGGGAGAGGAAGAGGTCAGGCAGAGCTACACTGCAGGTTTCTCAGGGTGTTCACCAACATTTGACATTGGTGGTAAAGCTGGAAAAAACCCCAGACCGATTATTTGACTTGGCTTGCTGTCTATGACCACTGGACTGCACTGCTTCACATAGTCTATGGTTTAATCCAGCCAGCACACACAAACTCTGCAGCCTACCTGTTCATCAGCTGTTTCATGCCATCTTCAGAAAAACCATTTTGAGTGGAAAACACTTTGTCCCGATCCATACAGTTTAAATTTTCCAGCCCTATCCCTTTTCCTTTACAGGAAATATTTTGAGAAATGCAGAGGCTTAAACATGAATCTCTGGCTGGCTGACTAGCCTAGAAACGAATGATTAAGGGGAAAGATCTCACAGAGTTAATTTTTTTCCAACTCCCTTAAAGGTTAGTGTCTACAGTCTCTCATCCCTAGATACATGCAGTGTATTTCATTTATGTATTTATAAAATACTCATCCATTTGAGAGTGTTTGCTGCTAGAGAGAATGTAAGTTGAACGTAAGTTGGATTTATACAGCCCCTCTCACATTCAAGGTGCTCTTATCCACTTTATATTAACGGATTTGGAGCCATCAGCATGAGGCATATACATGCAAACAAGCAAAGCACATAGTCACCGACAGCTTTGCGTGAAGTCCTGAGCTTTAGAGAGCTCTTTAATTGGAGGGAGAACACAGGAAAGGCTGCAGTGCTGTAATCTCTACAAGGACTATTACCCTGCTAATGCCTCGGTGTGCTATCAACAGCACAGGGCTTCCTCCAGTTCTTTATGTTTGAGCACAGTCCTCAGAAAAGCATCATCTTCCATTGCTGGTGGGACTGGGAAACTAAGAGCTGGGTTCACATCCTGAATCTGTCTCAGATTCATGGTGTGAACTTGGGCATTTCACCTAATCTCCATTCGTCATTCAGGAACTTCCCATTTCATTTCAAAAGAACCCTTTTTCTCCAGACTCTAGGAAAGAGTTAATCAGTTGTATTTTTAGAGCATCATCCAGTTCTCCTCTTATCTCACATCTCCCCCCAACTGCTGTCAGCTGCCTCATACTTGCCGTGAGCTCTTTTCAGGTTAAACCCACGTTTTGGTTCTGAGTTTGCAGTCAGTTTGTTGAGTAAAGAAACTCCTAGGCAGTATCACAAATTATAACAGCACCACCAAGATTTGATGAGCATCTGAAGACAATAAACCTTGGCTCCAGACCTGAGCTGAAGTAATTATTAACTGTATACAGTAGCGTGACTTGACACAACAAATCCAGTTAGCTGCTCCTCTCCGTTCCCTTTCCTTTCACACCTTGAGAAGCGCTGCACTAGTGGGAGTCAGAGGAGCGATGGAAAGGTGATGTAGCCTTGCTGGTAAGTAGGGGTAAACCCGACTATAACGTCACGCCCTCCCCCCCTCGCACCCCCGCTTCCAATAAAGGACACAGCTTTTTACCTAGTATTTTAATTTCTGAGATACAAAATGAAGTCTCTTTTGCTGTTCAGCTAATCCTTACACTGTCTTGGAGCAGAGATATGTTTTTGTCACTTCCTCATGCTGATAAGACTTGTATCGAAGTTGTGGGGGAATGAATTGCAATTTTTCAATTTAAGAGACTACTCGTATCAGCCAGAGTCTTAGTTAAACAAATCCCCTGTGAAACAAGAGATAAGGTGCAACATATTTGTGTATTAAATAGAAGATTTGTTTCCTGTGCTATATGCAGCAAATAAATATATTAAAATTTCATTGATAATGACTTACTAAATAGTGCAATTAATGTGATATCCAGCCAATTAGGCTGAAACAACTATTTGCTTTGGTCTGTACTTAATGCTGATGGTAAGTTGACAAAGATGTCTCAAGTACTATCTCTAGAGCATTTGCTTGATCTCCACACCATAATACTTTCCTGTCAGTAGCTGTCAGGTTTGAGTGCTGCCTGTGTTAATAGCGATACACAGAACCCCTATATAACGCAGCAGTCACTGTATCCACACGGTCTTAAAATGACATTCACACTGCTGTCCATCTCCTGGTCATATCTGTGTTATGTCTATTTTCATACCAGTGTATTATGCCTTTGTATGGGTTGGTCTGGCCTGCTGCAAATCAGTTTTAAAAAGGAAAAATGACTCCTAATTGAGTATAGCTGAAGAACTTGCTGTCACTCTTTGCCAAAAAGGTTCATCAGACAAGATCTGTTTTCCCTTACCAAGATAAAGAAGGTGTTTACCCTGCTGTTGAGACCAGGATTCCTGAGTGCTGTTCCCAGTACTTCTTATTTCATGTATTACAGTGCAATGTTACAATTATCATTAAAAAAAAAAAAGAAAAGGAAAGAAAAATTGTATTAGACTTGAGGGGAGTATAGTTTGGGAAGCCCAAAGTTAACAGACAATCCTGTATCTCTGCACAAGCTCCTAGTGTGCTCCTGGTTCTTCACTGCCATCAGCAGTGGGGAAGAGAAGTCAGCGGTGTGATAGGACATCACGCAGCGTACCTGCATGCTCTGTATTGGCTGGGGACGGGGAAATTATTACAGCTTCTTTGTGAAGCATCCAGCACTGTCCGCTGTCAGAGAGCAGGCACAGGGGCACACAAATCATTGTTCTGTTTCATTCTATTTCCCTTTATAGCACTTGCTTTCTCAGTAATAGTCTGGCTCTTCCATTTGAGGCTGAAATGAGAGCCTTCAAAGCAGTGAAGTATGTCAGGAAACCAGTGAAGGGAATGGAGAGAAACACAGTGTAGGTGCCTTCTCAAGGCACACCTAGGGCAAGAAGATGTGCAAATTCAGGTATCATTCCTCCGAATGCTATATGGACAATTCTATTTTAATCCACCGATGAAAGGGCCCGTGCACATGTGTTGTCAGAGGTTTATGTGACCTTGCGGAGAGCAAAGGATTAGAGCACTGCAACTCGCAGTCTGCAATGTACACGTGCTGAATGAAAATCCATCAGGTGTACCTCTGGTCTCTCCCTAAATCAATAATCAAAGCCAGCTATTGATGGCTGTGGATCACAGAGTTCAAAGGGTAGAAGGCTATTCCCAGGATTTCCCTTCTCAGAATGCAGTGCTTTAAGAAAAAAGCATTGTTCCCTGCCAGATAACAATCTCCCTGGGTGAGACAGGTAACCCCGTGATAATTTTTAAGGCTGCCAGCAGTTTCCATTATCCAGTTATTCCAAATACTCTCAAATAGCTGGAGCTGTGACATTCCAGCCCATCACTCTCTAGTTGTAACCTGGCTGGCCCTCAGCTCAGAGGTTTGTCACATAACCTCCTGCGCTCATCTGGAGACAAGGACTTTGACCCGTATGGAGCAGAACCCCCAGGCATTCAATTCCACACTTGTGATACAAATACAGAAGAGCAGCAACAGCCATACTGCTGCTGTCCTTCGGGAAAAGTTTCCACCCAGGCTTTTCCAGGAAGGAGGAGCGAAAGAAAAGGAATTGCAATGATATTAATACTTCAGCTGATGAGTTCGTAATGCTGGCTGGATCTTAGGCAAGAGGGACAAAGCTTGCGCTGAACACTTAGAGCAGAGGAGGTGGAAACCCACCTGTTAAACAGGGATAGCATTCAGCTGTGCGCAGGGGAGCAGCAGAGACTTAAACACCGCTTCGCAGGTGAGGCCACGCTAAACTGCGCTGGTTTGTCTGCATCCACACCTCAAGCCCCTGAGGAAGTTACTAGCCCCAGTACACTCATGATGGAGAACAAGATCTACAAGAGCTGGAATTTTTGAACTTTATATGAATGTGGACAATTTAGAAACAAATTATTTACAGGACTTTTATCAGAAAAACACATATTCGGGATGAGGAAATCACACCAGATTCTCTCTGAATTCTAGTCCTGTTTAGCCATGACCATAACAGCATCTTGTGATCTGCAGTAGCCTAAGTTTTTATTATCATTCCATACTGCTGCTGTTCTGCAGAAGGTAAAGCTCCTTTTTCAAGTATGGTGCATCTGAACAAGGCACAGAACCACTAATGGGAGTGATCTGATGCTCGTGCTTCACACCATCACTGGGACCTGAAGGAGGGAACTTTAGGGTTGTTTCTCTAAATGTAATTATGACACTCATTAGAGAAAAGTCAGTAGTAGTGGAGGGATGAAAGGAGAAATATTAGAGTAATTTTTTCATTACCCTGTTGGCTTCCAAATACAGGGATTTCAGCAGGTACAACCTCCATCTCTAGTGAAAGGGAACTGCTTTATCTACATTATCTTATTGCATTAAGGCTCCTGCAGATATCCATTGTGACCTTTAACAGTCTGATAATCCATGCCAGTGAAAGACACATCATCCGTCAGCTTCCTGGTAAATGCTGATGTAGCAAATGGGAACAGGCAGATGCTGCCTCTGGCCCGAACCTTTTCTCACTTCACAAAAAGCACAAAGAAACCCCACAGCACACCCAGGCAGAACCTGTGAAACGGCTTAACATGCTGGGAAATATTATTGCTATCAAGTTGTCCGACATGGCTCCAACATTGGTGGCAGGGACAATGAGTTTACAGAGTAAATTCATGCTGCCTCACACTGATTTGAAGGTCAGAAACTCTTCAGGGCTGGGACCACGTGGGTGTTCAAACCCGGCTGCAGGTAACGCCACATACTTATCTGGCACAAGAGACCCCGCACGAGTCTTTTGCACCGTTTGGTTCCATAGTGCACAGATCATGTTCTAGCAAGTTCTGGTATCAGGGTCGCTTCCAGCTTTTCTGTCTTCCCATAACATGCACATTCGGCGTTTACGTACTAATCTGACCACTTACATTTTTAGTAATGCTGAACCTGTAGTGTTCTCCCTTGGTACCTCCGAAGTTCAGGGGTAATTCCTTTGTGAATGTTTTAGGTGTTCTAGCCCCAAGTGTTCAGAACTGAACGCAGCACTTCAGGTTTCAGGAACACAGTGACTCCTCTATTACAAACAACTGAAGGAGCTTTGTTACTGAGGGTTTTTAAAGTTATTTTGGTGTGGCTAAATTTACTTATTTAAATTACTGATGTATTCCTGAAGGGCTGGATTTTTTTTTTTGAGACTTCCATTGTATGTTCCTTACAAATTAAATCTTTCACAGCTACCACAGTGTTATTTTTATTTATTTATGTTTTCTTCTCTTTTCCTGGCTATTAAAAATAAACTGCTTTCCACAATCCCAGGAGAAAATCCTTCAAAGCTAATGACCTTGTTAAAGGTTCACTCATCACAGTAAACTGTCAAACAAGGTACTTTAAGGTAGTAGAATTGGATGGCAAATTCATCTTCACATTATTATTTAGAAAAAAAATCCAACAAGCCCACACCTAGTGGGAGGTCTGTTGATTCCATGCATTTAAATGTCATTCTTGTCCATTTCTTGGCATTTTATGTCAGGTTGAATATAGCAGGGACTCCACCAATGTAAGCCAATAGAGCTGCTACTGGAAATAAATGTTGTTTTTCCCTGGAATAATGTGCCAATGCAGACATTTTTCCAGAAAAATCCTCCGGATTATGGTTTAGTTTATTTGTGTATAACGAGTCATGTCTCAGGGGATACACTGCAGCTAGCTAGTGTAATTGTTAGTTTTCCCACCTAATGAGAAACAGACATACAAATGTCTATTCCAACACCCACATACGCTTGTCAAGTAACTTTCGGGTGTGCAAGCACTCACCCCAGTCTGTCTCCAGGCGTACATGCACCTGCTCACACAGTGCTGGCTTTAAAATGAGAGTGGAATCTTAATCCTAATAGGATGATATATGCCTATCTGTTTATGTTTTAATTATAATGTGGAACAGCCAAGAAAGGGTTTTGAGGATACATAAGAGACAGAAGCTTGAGGGCACCTTCACTTGGAGGAGACAGGAAAAAGCCTGCCCTTTATTTGGCCTGGCAAAACTACCAAATCGGTTGTTGTTGCCATGATACCATCAATTTCTTTCTACGGTGATGGCACTCAAATGATTTAGATTTGGTAAATTTTACACCAGTGTTCAGGTTGACTCATGAGAGTTGTCTCGGACTACCCGAGTCTCATACCCAACTTCTGTTCTCCCCTGCAGGCTACATCCACAGCAGAGCTCTACCCTCCTGCAGCTTTCTAGCAGCAGTGACATACAGAAATCCTCTCCCATCATCTCCCTTTCCTGACTTACACCGGCTACAGGCTACGGAGCCAGAACTCAGGAACCCCAGAGCCCAGGATAACACAGCACGCCTAAGAGGGCTTCAGCGGAGGTTATCAGTGGGCATGGTTTAGGGGAGACAAAAAAGGAAGGACAGAAAAGCAGGGCTTTACAAATCCTCTTCTCTGTGTTGGCACTGCTGGACTGTCGAGTGCAGCTGTTTGTGAAATTTAGATAGCAAGTGCCTATGGATCCAAACACCTTT
The DNA here is from genome assembly GCF_000690775.1 of Eurypyga helias. Classification (NCBI taxonomy): domain Eukaryota; kingdom Metazoa; phylum Chordata; class Aves; order Eurypygiformes; family Eurypygidae; genus Eurypyga; species Eurypyga helias. Next base: position 24,234 of record NW_010274516.1, on the reverse strand, counting down.
ACACCTTGCACATCTTCAGATTCAGAACTTTTTTCCCTGAACCTTCTCCAGAGCCCAATGTAATTGAAGTTAGATAGTAATTAAATTCCTCAGCATCGCATGCAAGTGTAATGTGTTAATAAAAAAGTAATTGCACCTTCATTGTTTCAGCAGGTTTGGCTTAGTTACACGGCAGTTATATTTCTCTGTACTTATTCGCTGTCAGCGAGGGCTATCCTTACCATCTGCTGATATTTAATTAATATATGCTAAATGTCCTACTATATTATTAAATCTCATTTAGACGTGTCCTTAGTATCTCAGTATAGGACTGCCTATATTGCAGGAGAATGAGCAGGGACCATGCCTTGTATTTAAATAATTTAGATAAAAGAAGGCTCATTTATGAAAGAGAGGTGTTATCTTTCCCTCTAGAAATGAGCAAAAGGGGAGGACAATTATTCCAGAAAAGTAATGAAAACGTGAAGATTTCCCAGAGGTAAAACGTATCTAAAAACTCCTATACACTACCAGATCCGACAGCCCTTCTGGCTGATGCAAGGCAACCCCACTAATTGTAATATTTGTGCTGCTCGACATCACAGGAGAAAACAACAGATGCAATTTTGGATTTGTGAATAAAATAGAACTAAGTCTTCTTACTCTCAGGTACCAAAAGATTTGCACTGGGATATAATGTGAAGTAAGTCAGCCAGGATAAAGCTTGTATTTCTCAAAAACACTTCCCTGACAGCTTTATTTTTTCCCCTTTTCAAAATATCACCAAGGAGATTTTACATATATTATTGCATAACTCAGCATGGCAGTTAAAATATCACTCCATATGAAAAACAGATAACAAATACTGAGGTATAAACGTGACAGAGTCAGGATAAAATCTTGTGCCTCGGACATAAACACAATGGCCAAGATTCTCAGAATTGTCCATGGGTGAGAAGAAGAGCCGAGCATCTGATCATACCTGAAGAGAAATGGGAATCTGAACTCAATTTCACTGCTTTCACTATTTCCTCACAGACCCATGTGCTTTTGAGGCAGTGGTCCAGCTGCCTCCAGCAGAACCAGGACTGCACCGATCAAAAACCTCTGCAATAATGTCTCACTGTTTTATCATCCAAGCACGTGGGTTAATTATTTGTCGTTAAGATCATGACACAGGTCTGTCGTGCACTGTGTTTCTTTTGTCTGACAAACTGTCTACGCAGAGCAGTGGTGAAAGGAAAACGAGCGGAGGATGTGGGGAGCTGACAAGCATTTAAACTTCCTCAGAAAATAACAATGAACTTTTGCAAAAGTAGAATTTAAATTAGAAACAGTATCAAAGCCAAACCCGACTCCAATAACCAACCTACTCCACATTTTCCCTTTGGGAGAGTGTTTAACAAAAGATATTAAAACCTGGAAGAGTTATGAATGCAAAGACATTAACTCACAATATTATCTGTATTCCAAAACTCCGTTTCCATCTTTATAAATACTGACTCTAGCCTTTTCTTAATAACTGCAGGTTAGTCTCATATTATGCTGCCAAAGCTGTTGTGCAGCATATTTCATGCTGAATAGAAAAGAAGGCAAGTACTCGTAACCATTAACTATCATCTTGTACATGAAAACAATTAAGAGGGTTTGAAGTTGCCTGTACTTGTATCTTACAGATCTGATGCAAAAGTCATTGAGATGAATAGGAAAACTTCCACTGACTTCAGAAAGCTTTAGTTCTCTCTGTATAAATAAATAGAATTCCCAGTGCTTCATTTCCCCTTGAACGATTACACTTTTAATAAGTCATGCATTTAAAAAGGAAGGACATAGAATATTAATCAGTAACTTCTCTCCGCACACCTTATGAGGAATGAAACGAGAGAACCCTATTAACAACTGCAAAGTGGTGACAAACTGACTGTCCATGCAGACGACGACCGTTCCATACTCACAGCCCACAGAAAGCTAGTGGTCTGCAAATGATCACAATAGAAGTGAATTCCATTTTGTTTGCATTTTAGCCCAACGGCAGTGGCTCTAACAGCTCAACCCTGGTAATGCTGCTTAATCTTACGTGGATATTTATAGTCTTACCTCTCTCTAAACAGGTTTTCAAGCAGCTTCCACACTCCCGAGGCAAATTACAAATGAAATCCATAAAGAATTGGCAAGCAGCTTCCTACAACTCTGAACAACTAATTATGTTACAATACCTTTCAGATAGCTTACACAAAATAATCTCTTTGATATTCAAGGAGTCAAGGCTTGGTAGAATTTCCCTGATGAGCTTCACTTGATATGCTTTGGGAGTCTCCTACACTGCACATTAATGCCGGAAACAGTTGTTGTTTTTTGTACTGCCTAATTCATTACTTTGTTTTACTTATGCACCTCCTACTCTCCAGTAGTTCCAGACTGAAACCCTGGATATTGGTGGCTGCTACAGTCAGTAAGCAGCAATTAATTCGAGCGGGAGACTGACTGAGTGCACAGAAATATTGGCATATTTAATTAAAACTGAACTCCTGCTGATGTCTCAAAGTTCTCTTAAGACAGAGTAGACAAATAGTTGAGGAATAGTAGGATGCTATTGTACATAAATCACAGCAGAGGAATTCAGACTTTGATTCTAGCCTCGGTGTTGCTGAAGAGCAAATAGCCCAGAACCACATACTTCAAAGGGAAGAAGTTTAAACGTACCGAGTGAGGTGACAGCCCTACTGCAAAGCTCACACTGCCTCAGCCATTTCAGAGACTGGGCCTGCTTGCTGTTGACTGACTTAGCCCATCGAACGCAGAACAAGGTATCAGAGGTCAGTAGCCTTTAATAACTTGTGAAGTTACAGCAAAAGACCACGTGGATCGCGTGCTGAGGTCACCTGAACTTCAAGGATGTGCAAAAATGAAGAGATGATTTGCTTTTATCGGCACTGTGCAGTGCATATATGTCCACAGGTCCAAGGTTTTCTAATATATCTCAACTGTGATGAGGACAAATACCACAAAAAGGTTTTGGTGACTGCAGAAGCCATAAGGCAGATTAATCATACAAGCAAAGATGATTTTATTGGTATTATCTACGGTAACAAAACCTGAGGGAAGAAGAAGTGGATCATAAGCACAATTATATCTAACAAAGTCTTTCACATATGTCTGTGGGGATTCAATGCATATTTAATTCTGGTTGCATAATTTGTTTATTGCTATTTTTGACAAGTATCTTCATTTATCAAAAACCTACTTAAAAGCTGTTGGGGGTGATCTACTACTACTATCAAAGCCATTAAATTTATTATCTGTCTTTATGAATAAAAATCAGAACACAGAGCTAAAATGATAAAAGGTAAAACCAGCCTGTCAGAAACCTGGCGTTTTCCATGCCTTCACACAACAGCTACCTGCATTCCAGTCAAGATCTGTACACCGCCACGCACTCATCCATGTGCAGAAACTTAAAGCCCAGATTTCCCTAATGTATCTCACAGTCCCCTGCAACACCTCTGAATCACTGTCTGACGTGTTACTCCGCTGCTCTCTCTTCAGCAGTTTTCCATGGTTTTCTTTACATAGGCTACTCTGATATTCCTCTCAATTCATCCTGTCTTCCTGTGTTTTCTGCTGAATGGCTTCATTCAGCAAACTCATCCCCACAGCTTTTCTAGGCCCTCCCTATTAGAACTTCCACGTGGTTTTGACAGTCTACAGACACAAAGGGGTTTTGGCTTTTTCATTTTATAGAGGAGTCCCAGCTACCCAACCCAGTTTTAGCTCATGAGCACCAAGGGGCCAAAATATTCTGGATCTTTAGATGGCTGCAACAATCCTCCAGTTCTGAGTTACCTGGAAAAGTATTGACATAACAATTTTAAGAGTCTATTCATGATTTTAATAAGAAATTTTCATCTCGAAGCTTTGGCATTTTTCAGCAGACTCTTTCAGAAAGGTAAGACTAATATATTGACTTCACTTGTGAGGACCTTTGATTGTGCTATGCTTAATAGAACCACTGGGGTATTTCCAGTCACTTTTTGGCCTTGGTAACACCCTGTCACCTAATGCTTCTAGCAATGGCTTCTCTTTCCTCCTGTTCACTCCATCATCTGCTTCTTTAAACAATCCCATATTGTTCCACAGTTCATCCAGAAAGTGATTCCTAGCCATGCAGTTTCTAAACTGGCCCCCTGTACATCATGAAGAAAGAAGATATTTCATAAACAGCCTGTCGTAGTCATCTTAAACAAAAGACACAGAGGAGTTCCCAAAAGAAAAAGATCCATTTATGCCATTTCACATTCTTACCCATTTTCATAAGGATCATTGTTTTTGAGGGAACACTTAAAAATAAAAATCTTGTTTTAATTATCTAATATGAAAGAAGAGATGAGGATTACCAACTGATTAAAATGCTTGCAGAAAACAGTTACGATTAAGCGAAGTAATCCTTCAAGAAACGTAAGGCTGCAGCAGATGAATTTTGCTATGGAGATTGTGCCCAAGCATTCAGGAAGGCTTCCCACAGTATTCCATCAGGAGCCCAGATTTATTTAGGAATCCAATGGGATCTGACCTGCACTCATGCAGAATGATAGTCTAGAGGACAAAATAAGATCTATTCCCCAGTTCTTTCCTCCAATATTTAATAACAGAGCATACGCAGTTAAGGGTTTTGCAGCTGCAATTGCAATGCAGAATTTTCCATAAGATATTTTATTAATTAATCTTATTTACTGACTCACTGAGCAACTGCCCTCTAGCTTGCCCTGTTCCAGCTTTAAGAGCAGCTTCGCAAGTTATTAGAAATTATACATTTTCTTTTGCCCTTTCCCTGCATTTTCCTCATTGCTCGGAGCAGGCAGAGACACTGTAGGGTGCTCCACGATGGGAACAGTTCCCTGCAGCACAGACACTTTCCTAATTGGGATATAATTTCAGGAAAGTAAGCTATGAAAGGCTATATTCTGAATACAAGAAAGGCAGCCTCATTCCTGTCTGAACCCTGGTTACAAACTGTCCAGCAGATTTTACTCTCTGGCACCTCTTCAGAATTCTGTGGCGTTGTCCTGGTTCCCAGGTCACAGCGACGTTTGTTTTGCAAACACTTAGGATGGCTTAAGGCACTGCTTGTTCCTATCTTCATACCTGAACTGACAGAGCAAAGTGCACAAGCCCTCTTCTCCTCCTGCAGGGTCGTACAAATTAACATCAAATGCCGACGGAAGTGGGTTTATCTTATCTGGATGATTCTGTGCACTAGCGGTGCCGTGGGGACTGCTCCGCTGGCGATCCTATGGGTGGGAGTCAGAAACCCCCAGTGCACAGCCAGCAGTGAGCTGCCGGGCACTTCAATACCTTTGACTAGTCCTGGTAGCTCTGGAAAAGAACCTGCCCGCTCCAGTCTGAAAACAACCACTACCAAATCCCACACGGGAATATAATGACATTTATTTTAAAGCCCCAAATTGGGCCAAATCCCATGATGCCGCATAGCGAGCATGATACGAACACTTGTACAGCACAACGTCTGGCTTCAAGGAGTTGGCAATCTAAGCAGATATGAGAGACAACTGATGAGAGGAAAAAAATCCGTTCATCTGTACATAAGGAAGAAATCCTTAACGAATAGAACTGACTTGCTCAGTGCCACGAGGACCAGGGACTCAGGCTGCACAGACAGCTTGTGTTTTCCAATTGCCGACCTACTGGATAGAGAATGTGAACACCAGGTATAAATTATTACCATTCTAACTTGATAAGGGGTTTTAGGGAATGACTCGAGGGCAAGGGATATTTACACGTACTTTGCACTGGTGAAGATAAAACCGTGAGAAACAAGGCAATGAGCAGCCAGATTCCCCTTTTTAGCATCATGTTGCTGCTGTAACTTGCAGAGAGGCAAATGAGAAAACCAAAACAAGTCTTCCAGTGAAAGCCCTATGTCATCTGGTAGGATTGAAGCTGACATGTGACAATGGAAACCAATCACAGAAAAAATTGCTTTCTTCCAACACTAAAGAAACAATATTATGATAAGGAAACCAGTATTTCTCCATTTCACTGTAGTATAGCCTTCAAACTTCCCCAGCCTGAACTAAGCAATGGGGTTTTTTTATCTGAACAACAAAGACAAAGAAAGGAGGAAATTCAGCAGTATTCCCACCATCTTCTCATGCTTTTCCCAGTCATTACATTTCTTCTCTTCCCTCATTTCTCCTGCCTCACTTGCTGTTGCAATCATGTTTTATGTTCATAACGAGGTATCCTCTTGAAGAAACCTGGGACTTCTTTAGATTTCATCCTCCTGAAGAATCTTGTAAAACACATTATAAATGCAGGTAGAAAATTTTATTCCTAATAAATAACACTCTATTCCTTCCCATTTCCTTATGGAATATTTGTTCTCAGTTAAGTTTTACATGACTCTTGCGCAGGAGAAGGGTTTAGTTTTAATTCGGCACCTACAACACCAGCCTCGCTGCTTAAGATGCCAGTTCAAATCCATCATCTTTTATTAAGCCTAGCCAAAGCCCTAAAGAGCTTGTAAGTGCACCAATGGGTCCCTTGAGAAATGGGACGATGTTATTTGAATATAACTCAGAGCGTCAGACAATCAGCCTCTCTGTCACTAGGCAAACAGTTTAGCTGTGAGTGATGCTCATGAACAGCAATAATTTAATTGCAGGCTGAAATCCACGCTTTCAGCGTTCCAGTCCTCCTGATCGGAACTACTATGAAGCAGGGCCGCAGCCAACGTGAGAACCGTGTTTGAGCTCCTGTGTATGGTTGACTGCCAGAATAACTCAGAACAAAGGAGATGCTGCAGGCAGCGCTCAGGGTAGAAAGTTCAAGCTAAACAGAGAATTAGTTTCCATCGTCATGTCTTGCAGCTCTTGCAGTAAGCAGTCAGCCTAACGCAGGGTTCCCCTGCAATATTCCCTTCACATCCAGCAGCAGAACTGACCAAAGTGAACCCTGAAGATTCCCACAGCAGCAAATCCTAGCTTCTCTCTCTCTCTCTTTTTTTTTTTTTTTTAACAATGAGCCTTCCCTTAGTACAAGAAAGACATGGAGCTGCTGGAGCGGGCCACAGAAATGGCCTGAGGGTTGGAACACCTCTCCTAGGAAGAGAGGCTGAGGGAGTTGGGGGTGTTCAGCCTGCAGAAGAGAAGGCTCTGGGGAGACCTTGCTGCGGCCCTTCAGTACTTCAAGGGGGCCTGTAAGAATGATGGGGGCAAACTTTTTAATAGGGCCTGTAGCGACAGGACAAGGGGTAATGGTTTTTAAGCTAAAAGAGGGGAGATTTAGCCTAGATATTAGGGGGAAGTTTTTTACAGTGAGGGTGGTGAAACACTGGAACATGTTGCCCAGAGGGGTGGTAGAAGCTCCATCCTTGGAAACATTCAAGGTCAGGCTGGACGAGGCTCTGAGCAACCTAGTCTACGTGAAGGTGTCCCTGCTCACTGCAGGGAGTTGGACTAGACGACCTTTAAAGGTCCCTTCCAACCCAAACCATTTTATGATTCTATGACGGTTGGGATCTGAAGTGCACTGGAACCAACCGAACCTTCTTCCAGCCTGCATATCCCCAGCCTTAATTTATTTTAATGCAATTTGGAAGATACTTTTAACATGAAGCTTACTGAACTTGTGCTTAACACCATCACTAACTGCATCAGAAGGTAGCAGCGTACGCACCTCTGCAGAATCCCGGGATCAAGGCCTCAGTTTGTATGATACCTCCAGTCCTTGCTACCCACGTGGAACCAGCAGCAGTCACAAAGCTGGCATGGCACTTATCCTTTTTTATGTTGCAAATTAAATAGACATGCTTCACTGCTGTAGCTCAGCAAACTGGAGTGAAAATTCACCCTTGAATGTACAAATCAATTTTGGGTTATATTTTGCTCCTGGATGCCGGGCTATGACACTGACAAACAGAGTGTTGCCTGACAAGAATCTTTTAGAAAAGGAAAGGATAAAATATGGGGGGGGAAGAGGCAATTCCTCTGTGTTTTCATTTACAAGCTGTTTACTAAAACATCTAACATCGCCAGCATGCTCCAGTGATTGGCATTATCTGCAATATGCGCACAGCAGCTGGGCAGAGATGGTGCCTTCCCTTTACCCCCTCCTCATTTCTATTTTCTCGTAGATGGCAAGGAAATGTCTTCCCTTTCAAAGAGTATTAAAAATCAGTAATGTAAGGGAGCAGAAAGACTAGCAGGCTGGCCATTCATTCCCTATGAATCATCCTGCAATTTCTTAGTTTGACAATTGTGCCTCATATATTTTAATATCAGTTTTGAAAGAAGAAAGCAAGTCAATTCATTCCTTAACAGTTCCCTGTAATTTCAGCTCACTCTTTACTTATGTATGAAGCTGACTTGGGTGAAAAAAGGTTAGAGGCAGATGAATTTCAAGTTTCAGAGCTCAGGAAAGGCCAATAAAATGTGCAATAATCTTAATGTTTGGGTTTCACTGAGCTGCAAACACCTTTTACATTAACTGATAAAACACCACTAGTGTTGCAACAGATGCTTTGAGTTTTAAGGAGATTTCTGGAACTCCTTTGCAAACTTGGGAGTTACCCAGTGTTCTTTTCTTCTGGCAAGTGGATGTGCAGTCTGTAGCCCTTAAGTTATCACATCTTTGTATTCTTACAGCACTCAAAAAATTCAGTCCAGGGTCAACATTATTCTTCTACTTGTACAAAAACATAGTACATTCTGTATGCTGAAGGGCTTACATTTTGAATCACAAATAAAGAATAAGAGGTGAGAAGAAGCTTGAAGTTCTTTGGGCTAAATCCCTCTATTTTACTTTTTTTTATGCTTTCAGGTACTCAAATACAGGGATTTTAATTTTCAAAGCTACACCTGATTCTTTAAAACAAACAGCATTAAAGAAATAAAATCTTTACACGGTCAACACCAAACGGGTGAGCCATCTAAGCAGTCTCTTCTCCCCAGCCTAAGGTACAGAACCTTCAACAAGCTCCTGCAAAGTACCAGCACTGGAAGGCGCAGCTGCAGAGGCTCTATCAGTCAAGCACAGGATGCCTCTCGGTCCTCCAGCCATAAGAGAATAAATCTATGATAAGAGGTGATAAGAAGAGTGAAAAGGTTTCTGCAGGTTTTCTTGTTTCAGACTAGTTCCTGGCCATGACAGGTGCTGTTTCTTATGAAATGGCTCTTCTTCCAGGAAAAAAAAAAATATAATTGATTACACCAGAGGAGGAAAGAGTAGCTCAGCTGGACCGAGCATGCTGGCATTTCTGTAACATCTAGGATTATTTAATATTCTGACACTAAGCACTCAAATGCAGCACTTCCCTGAAAGGCCCAGTGTAACAAACCCGCTCCAAACAAGTCTAACGCCCTGTCTCAACACTGAGTTCACTACAAAGTGGAGGAAAATTTGGTATTAAAGGTTGAGGATTTATTACGTTTTGCGATTCCTTCCAGGAGATGGATATGTATTTTGGACCACACCTCCTGCTGATATAAGTCTGCATAGCGCAGCTAAACTCAGCCCAATTACATCTGTTTACTCGGGGAGAATACCTGAGGCTCGCTCTCACAGGCACTGAGCTGGCAGTATTTGCATTCACCCAGTTAACGGTGTAGTTTCTCCTGATTATCATTTGTGACATTTATTTAAGTCATAATGAATTTGGCACAATGTTTTGTTATTTTTCTCTCCTAAAGTTCAAACAAAAGCTCTCAGCTACTGTGTGGCTGAGCACAACATTGTTGTGAGGAATAAAGGAAGGGTTTGTGCTGATTTCACTGCTCTCCAAAGCAGACAAATGTCATTTGGATTAAATGAACCAGAAGCTTTGTTTCTCCTTCTTGCTCGCACTTATGCCATCATCCTGTTTTTCACGTTCCTGCACCCTCCTGAGTGTGTCCCAGTCTCAATGTACCCGCTTAAGTGATATTTCTCATCTGCAAGGTCATTCCTCAGTTTGAATTTTTATGCAAATGCAGAGATAAAAGTGTGTAATACAGTTAAGAAGAGCCCCTCCTTTCCCTCCTTCCCACCCATCACCTCCCACAGTTACTTGACATGCTACATTCAGCAGCAATGGGTCTGGAGAACAGCACCGCCAATCCTAGCACCATGAGGCTTTTCAACGGATCATAAAGAATGCTATAATAACAAGAAAAACAGCTTCCAGGAAGAGAGGGGGAGTTATGGAGGTGGTGGGGATACAGAGATCCTCGCTCCTGTAAACCGCCAGCCACACTGCCCTGCCTGTAAAGCAGGACATACCAAGAATATCAAACCAACCTGAAAAAATGGACAGCCTTTTTTGATTCCCCACTTCTACAATCAGTACTAGGAGTAGAAAACAGATATGAGTTGCTTTTCACTGTGCAGGATTTCTGCAAATGGATCAGAAGAGGAAAATTAGCAATATTAAATGCTACCTCTTAAGTAGGCTGAGCTCATTCATTGCCAAGCTACTGGCAATTCAGTTCAGTGCCTGCGAGAGAGCTATCAATCACAAAAACACTTGCTTTTGTATCTGTGCTAAAATCCATATACTTCCACTCTATTTTCTGGTTTATTATATTTGAAGCCATAGTTCCATAGATCATCTGGATGTCTTTAGTGCAGCCATCATCATTTCATGAGATGAAATTACATATATAAAATCTCTACTCCGACGGCATGTCTCCAATGGTTATCTTACACACAGATTTACCTGGTAGGACAAAACTGAGGAGTCCCACCCAGCTGAAACTCTCCCCCTCTCTCTGCTTTTTGCCTGCACTCGCACCAGCTGGCACTATATAGAATACAATCATAGAACCATTTGGGTTAGAAAAGACCTTTAAGATCATCGAGCCCAACTGTTAACCCAACACTGCCAAGTCCACCACTAAATCATGTCCCTGAGCACCACATCTACAGGTCTCAAATCCCCCAGGGATGGTGACTCTCCACTTCCCTGGGGAGCCTGTTCTAATGCCCGACAACCCTTCTGGTGAAGAAATCTGCCTGCTGTGACATCATGCGGTCCAGCGGTGACAGCGCACATTATCCCGTTTCCCCTTCCCAGTTCAAGCCCGAGATGTAGGCAGTCACAGCCAACTGCTGCTGCTCGGTTCTGTTGGGCAATGCCTGATGGAGGTATTTGGAGCCCTCAGTTCCTGGACACAGTATGCATCCCAGGTTTCCTTCAGTGAGAAATGGATTTCTGATCCTTATGACTTCACAGTAGTATTTGACAAAAGCTGGCTGAGCACAAGGAAACAGTTTACAATCTAGAGAGCAAGTCAGAATTTAGTACGTGAAACAAACGTACCTGAAGTTTATAGCCTGTCACTTTAAAATATCAGAGCTCGGTTAACACCACAGCCCTCATTAATTCAGACTTAGGGCTACCCTCAAATGCAATTTAGTGCAGATCAGCCAATTTAATAAATAGCAACAGATAATTGTCACAATCACTCCTCTCCCGTGTCTTTTAAGCTGAATTTACATTGAAAAGTTCTGTGTCACTGTCAGCTTTTTTCATCCTTCCTGGGGTATAACACAGGAGAGGAGGAGCTCAGAAGGATTATGTCGTGCCTGAAAAGACTGCTAATACCTGTACTTCAGGAAACTGGAACCTTCAAACAACACATCAATCTGGAACTGTCCACAGACAGCCACAACTTTAATTCATCACTTACTTTCTCAGGAAGAAAGGGTTTTCAAGAAATACAGTTATGGATGAGCACAAGTAGCTGGCAGTTGGGGTTAAAGATTGTGCAGGCAATTTGTTACTTACAAGTCTCTCTCCACAGCTGGTTATAATTGAAGGTGTGTGAGATATTCTGAATTTACTGGATCTTTATTTTGGATTCAGAGGAGAAAGCTTTCCTCTGCGGTGTACGTACAGGCATGAATGTGTAGCGGGAGTCTATCTAAAACAACTCTGCATTTTGAAAACTGTTCCTTGTCAAGTTAAGATTCACAACAAACCACAGGAACCCACCTCAGAGTAGGTTTGCACCCTCTCTGCTAGGAAAGGCTCACAAACCAACAGCGATTCTGTAACCTGTATCTTCCTGGTTACTGAGCAATGAAAGCCACAGTAATTCTTCCCATTTTGGGGACGGCAAGCTGACGCAGAGATGTACACAACTTTGGGACAGAAAAAGAACTTGTGCCTCTCAGTGTGGGAGACTGAGCAATGAAAGCCACAGTAATTCTTCCCATTTTGGGGACGGCAAGCTGACGCAGAGATGTTGTACACAACTTTGGGACAGAAAGAGAACTTGTGCCTCTCGGTGTGGGAGTTTCACCAACAAGGCAGGGTGCCCTCATGAATTTGATCTATTGGGCGAGGATACGCTGAGTTCTCACTTCCATTTTATAATCCTTGTGCTACATTCTGCATGGAAGTGCATTTTATGGATTTAATGCATGTTGGCAGAGCTGCTTTCTCGCAGTGATGACAACACTGAGCATCAGGAATGAGCACCACTGATAAAACACTCGTTCTGCCCCAGCATATTGTTGGGATGCTGCATCTGGCCTGTGTGAATGGCATTCGTTAGAGCTGGTCCACCAAGATAATGATATGCTGCAGCCAATTATGTCATTCACTGGCTCTCTTGCCAATTAGCTCTGCCTGCCTGTCTAGCTGGTTCCAGTAAGGACTGTTGCCAAGACTGAGAAAAGAAGAATTCTTTAGCCTTTGAGAATATGCAAAATGCAGTTTTAGTCAGTCTTCAGCCACCTTCAGGAATCTCAGGGCATAGACAGATGATCATAATCAACAAGACCAAACTTTTTTGGAAAGCACCAGCTGAAGAACATTTTATTTAAAGTAAGTTGTTGCTTTTAAAAGTAATTCAGTGCTATACTGTAAAGCAACAAATCCTTATTTATATAGAGAGTCCTTTATTTTCTCATGGCTATATTCTAAGATGCACATATATTTCTGCAATTAGAGCATGTTCCAGACACATTGTCAACAACAACTCCTTGGTACTATGATCATTTATATCTCCTATGCAGGCAGTTGCCAGCCAAGGCTCGGTCCCAGTGTTGCTTAAACCATCTGTAGTGGAGCCAGAAATTGAGAAAATCTCTATATACATCTACAGCTGTACCACCACAGGGACACACAATGTACATCTCTCCCATAATACACTGACAGAATGAGTTTGGAGATACATAATTCAATCACTACACAGCCACAGCTCTCTTACTCCATAACTACACCAGCACGTACTATTCAAACACATATATATGCTGGTACCCACAGAGATGTATATACATGAAAGAAAGAAGGGAAACAGATGTAATTAGCGTACTGCATAACTTAATGACCATTAATTGCTCTTATGGCTGGGTGAGATAAATTAATACTCCAGGCAGGCGTAATCAGACATCAAGCGTTGCAAACAAATGACCAACTGTGGGTGTTGAGAGGGAATCTGGCTCACTACTCCCCCAGTTACAACAGTACACAGCTTAGCGGGGGGAGGATAGATTCTGTGCCTATGGCTTTACACAGAAGTTACATATATTTTCCAAATTAAACAAGCTTTCATGTACTCAAAATTGCAACAATTCTGTAAATACATCTTCCAGATCCAAAATCCCTGCATCTCTGTTATGCCCATCCGTAAAATCGGAATTATCATACGTTTCTTCTTTCTACTCTTTTTTCTCTCCTCTTCCTCTAACTCCTTCTCTAACCTCCCACTAGAGAATTCATTTCTCTTGCAAACTCTTCAGCATGAGAAATTTTTCTTAACACATACTTGAATGTATTAAAACAATGGCGCTGTGAGACTCATGGGAATACAATTAATAAAATTATGGTACAAAAGTAGAGACTTTTTGGGTTGAATAATTCTTAGAGATGACACAAAACAGTGACACGACCCTTCAGATATTCCTCTTATGGCAGCAAAAACCTGGTTGTAGACATACTCTAAAGGCTTAGCTATGGTCACATAATAATTTCCAGATCAATAAGCCTAATGCAATATTTATGGAGGTTCTCTACTTTAATTACACCAAGATTATAAGTTTAATTTAATATTATTCCTGCTCCAGGTGTTCAGAGGTGGGCAGTTAAAAGGATGCATGTCCCTTTCAATCAGAGCTTCTAGAAACAGGACTCAATTTACTGCTGCACCGCACAGTGACTAGGACATAAAAGGAGTTAGACTTGAGATTATTCCAAAGGCTCAGAAAATTTGAGAGGAGGGGCTAGGAATATTTATACTTCAGTAGCAGTTTTTCCAAATCTAACTTTGTTTCTAACACACCTGCTGTTTTGCCTCTTTCAGTTTCTTCCTGCAGAAAATACGGTTACATAAACTTGTTTGTATTTTTCTCTCCATAGGTACGTACAGAACACCCTTCTTTTCCGCTGACATCTTCTGAAATCTACCCTCATCCTTGAGAGCTGTACAAAACCTAAGCAGCACTTGACATCCTCTAGACAGCTGTTGAGTAGAGTGTTAATAGTTCACAGCACTAAATTTCACAAACTTGTATTTCTACCAGTTTTCAAGCAGGCAGCTGCTTCCTAAGACTGCTTTTTTGGATGGCAGCGTTACAATCCCTTTCCTGACAGTGTTGAGGCAACGCTGACAGGTCTTGATGTACTGGTGAAAGGTATCTGTGGAACGATGGATGAAGACTACAGAAGATGGAGAAGGGGAGAGGAGGATATAAGTCAAGGGTGGGCTAAAGGTGAGGCTCACCCTGAAGAGAACTGTGTGGTGAAGATGTATCTTAGGAGATACAACATAACTAGAATAAACACCTCAAATTCCGTTAAGAGCAGAGCAGCAGTGAATATACATGACTCACTTTACACACTGAACGGCAAACATGTCAGGTATGTCCATTGCAGGTGGACTGAAAACCCTTTACTGATTCAACCTTAGTCTGATAGACTGTGGAAGAGTATGAGTGACGGGTTATGTGACAGACCATGTTCTTTGTGATCATCTGTGAAGGAGCAGCGGATGGGAGAGAGACAGATGGGCACAGACATCATGGGTAGAGAAAGAAACAACATGGACAGATAGAAAAATAAACCCAAAATTTATGAGAACAGTGTGAAAACCAGAAATTGTAATATGCAAAATTCCAACTGAGTCCTTTACAACCTTAACCTCATTGAACTCCCATTGCCACCTACAGCCTTACTCCCCAGAAGCAGAACCCAGCGAGGCACCTCATCACTACAGTGCAAAAGTAGCAATAACCATGTTGGGAATGCAGGGAAGAAAGAGAGATGAGTAATTGCGGAGCAGGCTAAAGGACAACAGGAGTTACCCGCTCAGCAGGACACTGTTACCTGTCTTAAGGCACCAAAAGAGTCTACCAGCGTTTTGAAAGTTATGTGCAATACATCTTTTTAAACTAATCAAAACTTCCCTGCTCTGGCAATACGTTAAAGCATTTAAAGTCTGCCCAGAGTCAATAGTAATTACAGAAATTTATCACGGTTGCCAATCATGCAGTTCCAACCCAGGGTGCTTGTTACTGCTAAACTACAGTTTGTCAGCCTTGATTTATTTCTCTAGGACACCGGCCCCTTGACAGGTGGAAGTGGGGCTGCTTACAAGGTTGGACAATAGGCGTTCCGTGTGCTGGCAAGCGTTGCAGTCAGGTGGCTTGGTCGAGCTTTCTAAACAGGCACTGGGACCATTTTTAGCCTCTGATTTTTTGCTACACGGGGTGGATGCTAACAAGTCCTCTTAACCAAATACAGTGCACAGAATAACCTCCACTGCATCTTCACTACACAGCAGATGTGAAATGAATGCCTCAGGATGCAGGAGTTTCATTAAACGTGAGAATCGCACCTCTCTCTTATCAATATGAGCTCTGCCAATGGAACGACAAGTCTTCCTCGGGGAGAATTCAGCCCTTGCTTGGCCAAGACTTTATTCTTCTCTTGACTCTCCCCTCAAGCCTTCAGACCAAATGCAGCAAGAATGATACAAATAAAGCAATAGGAATCTCCGAGCACCCATCCGTAAGGAGGAAGGACGGAAATGAGGGATACGCATGTGGGCCAAAGCACTTAAAATAAATTAGAGCACTTCCCTGTAATCTTTTATTTCATATGTCACCAGGCAATGCACTTGAGCTTAGGCTTTTGTAGCACCTTAATTTCCACACAGGGCTCAGTAACCTTATCTCCCGATTTATAAGCCACGTGCCCAACGCTGACCCTGCGCCAGCTTTACACTTCGCTGTGCTGACGGGTGGTGTGAACGCCCCGTGCTCAGCGCTGGTGGACGCACACCGGGGCGTCAGCGCTGAGAAGCCAGGACAAAGCCAGCCTAAGGGTACTGGGTATCTTGAAACTCTGGCTAATGTTAAAATGAAAAAGAAGATGACCCAGGCAATTCAAAAGGAGTAACTGCCTCTTTCAACTTCTATGTCGATAAATGGGGGGCAAGAGGAGTATTTTAGAACTGATCTTCTGTACAAATATTTCCACTGGAACAGCCTCAACATACAAACATTCTCCTCAGACAATCGTTCAGCTGCTTTGGATAGTTCACTGGGATAGTTTGGTTATAAAGGCAGCTTTTTAACCAAGCAACATTCTAGAATTACAAGTATGTACATGAAGAAGTGTAAATGAAACTATGAAATTGCTCAGCATTTGAACAGGTGAGAATGAAAGTTCCCTGTACTGCTGAAAATACACTTTCACAATGTTAAGATTCATAGACACTTAAACCCTAATATTGAAGGGCAGCAGCGTAATCTTCTGGACAGATGTCTGGAATAACAAAGGTCATAAAAGCTTCATTCATTAATTTTTATTCCTAACTCAGAAGTGCAGTATGAGCTAAACTTTATCTTAGAAAGATACAAAGTCTTCCTCTGGAAACTAAAAATTATGGATAATTGACCTTAGCCCTATACAAACCTTCACCTCTGGGGGTTGAACTTTGTTTCTTAGTTCTTTTTCTTTTCTTTTAATAAATTTAAGGCACATTTTAAACAGCTGCTGATGGTTTACCCTCTTTTGTAATTAGGTGCAATTAGGAATTACCCTCCTTTGTAATGAGACGTAATTATTGTTTCTGTGATAGTGTAACACCCAAATCAACCCTCGCACCTCTGTGTGTTCAGAAGGGAAGTTCTTTCCTCACAAAAGGCCATGGCCCTTCCAAGGTCGTGCTGCAATGAGCTGTAAGTGGCCATGAATGGGACACCCCGAGACACACAGTGACCAACTGTCCAAAGGCCACTCACGATTGCTGCAGGGAGTTCTATCAGACTAAGTGTGCATCTGTGTGTGTGCGTGCAGGCATACGGG
>NW_010274516.1:0-6921 GCF_000690775.1 Eurypyga helias | reverse complement strand
GGAATGCTGTGGAAAAGAACTAAGCTAAAACCATATTTTTAACAAATGATGAGATTACTTCCTTCCAAACCTCAAAATATCTTTGAGGAGAGGGCGATGTAGGGTGCAGATTTCCACGGACATTTGTACTTTCACAGTTTGCTGCAGCCTACGTGTGTTTTGCAATTAATGCAGGTGGAGCAAGACTGGCTGAGACGGCCTTTAAAGAACACAGTCATTTCCATGTGGTACTTCCGTGGTTTAGGATACCCTCTTCACGTATGCACTAGCAGTTTTACACCAAAGGAGAGCAGTCAATTCCTACAAGATGTGTACAGAACACTACAAATGGCAGTAATCATAGCTTTTTATACAAATAACCCAACACAGGAAAAAAATGCTCATCTAGCCCTATCTTCTGTTGTCTTGTCCTGTCCTTATTTCGGTGGTATCCGGATACTTTTCATGTAGCCAGCAGATGCATCAACAAATGAGGTAACCCAGCTATTTGGATCTATCATGGAAGGGCTGTTCTCTGTTTCATTCTCTGTTGTGTCTTTGGAAAAGAGACTCACATGAAGGAAAACTGTTATGGGAAAGGTACAAAGAGGGAGTAGTCACGGGAGTTCTGCAGGACGCAAGCTGTAAGCAGGGGTGCTGCACAAAGCCTTGCTGAAATAGAGATGATACTTTGAGAGTAGGATACCTGGCATATGAGAGTTTACACGCTTATTGTAGATGATCTATTTGAATCTATATATGACAGACATTGAGCATGAATACGAGAGGGATGTTTATTTGGAATGCAGGATACTAATTTAGTCTGAAGCTCTTTTCTGAGTGAAATCCTTCCTAAAAGGCATTTCTTCTGTTCTTGTTTGGTTGCTGCTGCTTCTACAGAACAGACTGGCATGATTAATCCAAATAAGAGGGATTAATTGAACAACCTTCTGTGTCCTGCAAGCAGCTCAGGGAATTGGCAAACTATTATCTGCTCAGATCCTCTATTTCATCACATGAATCACCCTGCCTTGGGTATCACTCTATATAAAGCAAAAATGGAGAGGCTGCAAAGTGTCTCTCCTTTTTATTTATTGTGAGCACTTCTCAAAATATGTATCCACTTTATTATTTTTCCCCTTCCAGTCCAATTAGTCTGTGATCTCACAGCTGATTTTTCTTTGTAATTCACTTATTTTTAATTGGTGTGGAGTTCTGAGCTGCACCAGTTTTGCAGAAATGAAATATCTGAAGAGCAGTTGAACTGTGTCTCTTTACGCCTCTGTAATTTCTCTCACTTCAGAAAAAAAATCGTGCTTACTGCTACAGATCTGTGCGTGTGGAGTACCTTGAAATTGCTGGGACAAACCCCAGTGGCGTTTCTTATGGATGCAGTTAAACCAAGGGGTTAAATTCTGATTTACATTATCTAAATTTGGAAAAATGCCAGTTCCAACCTTCTGACTGTGAAGTTACCAAATTGCGCACGTGTGGGCGCATATTTGTGTACAGTCACAGAAGGACAACAGCTTTCTAATGTTAAAACTGTTTCATTTTTTTTGTTTGTTGTTTATGATGTCTTGGTCCAGATTCAGTCAAACTCTATTAATGACGGCTGCTGGAACGAGCTGGTGTAGTACCGCAGCTTTACTCCGATATAACCAATATGTGAAGTTTACCCCTTTCATCCCTTCAAGTTCTGCTGTTACTGAAATTTACTGTCTGAGATTTTGAGGTCTAGTCCAAAAAGGCTTGCTCTGATGTCCAATGGAGTTAGCTGGCACCATTCTGCTTACTTTAGCGGGCATTACATCAGGCAGTTAATCACATTCCTCCCAGTCACCAGAAATCCCATTTACCCCTCTGGATTCCTTTTCCTCAGTAGGTGAAGATACAGTCAATAGCATTATCTGCAAAGTGCATATTGTGTACATTAATCCAACTGCCAATGTTGCAAAAGGGTCAACTGCTTTGGAGAGAGCAAAGAATAAAGCAGTACACCATGGGCACGGTTCTTTGGATTGCCAGCTCTGTGCAATAGATCACAGGGGATTTTCTGTAACTGGCTTGAAAAAGAGACTGAACAGGAGGCAGAGTCCATTACTGACAGAAGAAAAGGCCTGTCAGAAAACCCCAGGCAGCGAGGATGTAGCTAAGATCAGTACAAGAGAAAGTTTCTGCAATCCATCAAGAGAACTGTGTGCAGGTGACCCACGAATCACCTCACACCATTGTACTTTGCAGCAGGCAGCCCTTGTTGGAATTGCCCCTCTGGGCGATGAAAGCACTCTATGGGACACCTGCGAATTTGCCCTTTACTGCTGCAAACCCAAGCTGTTAAATATCACGCTCTTTTGGCTGTGATTTACTCTATTTATGGCCCTCCTTCCACCCAACCTTTCCTTATCACAAGGGATCAATTCTGGCCATACAACAAAAGGCAACAATGGTTTTAATAAAAAACAGAAGGACAGGAAAGATTGATTTTGCCAATGAAGACAGACTGTAGCAATGGAGAAAAAGAAAGCAGGCAAACAAGAAAGAATAATATCAATAAAAAAGCACATTGGTGGCTCTACCAACCCACAGGCACATTTATAGTAGATGAAATGAAACCAGCTGTGTTTTCTTAATATCCCTTGTTTCTTCTGTATTCAACAACTCTTCTAATTTAAAAGTGAGTACCTAAAAATGTTCCTGAGGTTCTTCCATTTGACAAGAAACTACTTCAAGGAAGAAGTATAGTCCTGCAAGACCTACAAGTCTTGATGCAGAAAAGCTAATTGCTCTTGTGACCCTGTGAAAGTCTTATTAAACCTCTGTGTTATTCTGCTTTCGAACAAATTCCAGACTTGGCAAAGTGCTATCAAAATAAGGTCCACTCAGAACCCTGATTTGTTTTGCAGTCCACACACTAACAAAAAGCACGCACACACAGCAGGTAAGCAGTCCAAAGAGAGAGTACTTTGCTTGAGAATTCATCAGGTAACCAACCGATCCTTTTCTTTGGCTTTTCATACACAATGTCATTTTCTTGTAAACATAAATATTTTTAATAGTGTCAGGTATTGAATGACTTCTCTGGACAGTATGTAAGCAAAAAAGAAATGTGGTTCCGATGAAACTACTCTCCATGAAGTATTTTGCAACACGGGTGAGAGAGATGTATTACGTGTATTATGAGAAGTGCTAAATGTGGGAAAGAGCTGTCTATAACATGGCTGTAAGGTGATGAGCCAAACTTCACATTGACTTTCATTTCAAAAAGCGGGAGCATCACAAGTCTGAAGTCACCATAAAAAAGCTGGTAGGAATTACCTGTGAAATGAAGTCTTGTTTCAGAAGGTGCTCAGAAGGCCTGCCATAGCATGCCACTGGAATCCAGGTGGCTTTGATTTTGTCACGTCTATCAGGTAGCTCGTCAGGATCACACTGCACTACCGCCGGTGCCAATATTCAGCCTCCTTGCCATTCGTAATCATCTGCAAAACCAAAACATGTTCTCAAGCCAAATGAATCTTTAACAGCCGGAGTCAGGGGTGTCGACTCGATGTGCACATAACTGTGTCTGGCTCTCTCAGAAACCAGCACTAGGAAACTACAGCGAAGGGTGTAAGTCAGTCTTGGAATCTGCACCATTCATGTGAAACAAATGTGTTGCTCTAAAGCCTCAACAGCCATGTACTTTTCAAAATAGCCCTTGGCAAAATTTTCAAGAAAAATTAAAGCAACTACCATACAAAGCTGCCTCTGGCAGGAGGCTTTTGATTTGGTGTGTCTGAAAGAGCATTATACTCCATGGCAGAGGAAGATGTAACACCTGCCAAAAGAGAGGATCCTTGTTCCTTCCTCACAGATTCCATGCATATGCACAAATTCATCAAAGGATGCATCTTAATAGAACAATTTCATCAGCTCTAAAGAGGCTGTGTTGGAATAAATAAAAATAGGCTTATTTGAATTTTCTTTGCACAGAAGCAGGAGGGTCTAAGGCTTTCAGGGAGAAAATCTTGAATGCTTTTTATGCTGTGTATATTCTTGCAGACTTTTCTTCTGAAAAAGAGGGTGGAGAGCAGGTTTGTCAGGCAGTAGAGATGACATTTATTTTTGTTGCAGAGAGGAAGTAAAGTTATGACCCTTAAAATGGTACATAAAAATGGTGTTTGCTCTCTTTAATGAAGACAGATTTCATCCAATTGGAGTGCAGGTTCTAAAGAGCAGGGATATAGGAAGTACATTTGTGCATAAAGCACCAATATTACCAGTTTCAAGGTTCTGTAAAAATATTAATTAGGCAAAAATAACCCTAGCATGACTTGGAAAGGAAAAATTTTGAAGAAGCTACACTGACTTACACTAAGATTTGGCGCATATTTTTCTATACAAAGCCAATAGTTTACCCTGAATGAAATGCCAGCTTGGAAAAGAATGTATTTTTTCAGTTTCATGACAAAATTGCATCCTTTCAGTTATTCACTGACAATTTTTATACAAAACGTGACCCTAATGTAAGGCACAATAGTTTATTTACTGGAGTGGTGTCTGGTACTGTAAAGAGAGACACAATATTTTTCCTGCCCATCTGCACGGTGAAGGTCAAGTCCTCTTTACTGCACCACTAAAATCTACATTAGTTCCAGTGGTTTTCTTAAGAATATTCCAGATTCAAATCACCGGGTTTAAAAGGGCGTGTGGCCTATTCTCACTTGAGTATACATCAGTCTGGATTAGAAATTAATTTTCTATGAAATACAAGACAGTGTACCATCACATGTCGCGCAGTATAGAACACCAGGGTGGGAAAGCAGTTTTAACAAGTGAAATTTAGAATTAATGTTATAATGGGGGAATATAAATGAAGTGTGATTCAGTCACTGGGGAATCATTATTTTGGGAGATGCTGTATAACCATCTACGTCTCTCTATTACCCAGTTACAGAGCACAAACTCTGAAGGACTCAAAGCCTTTTTAGAAAACCAATTTGTGTAAAGCAAGGGAGAAAAGCTTAAAAACCCCTTGCTATTCAAAGCATGAATGCCCCCTCAACCTAGTATTTCTATTGCATTTATAGACTGTTCTTATGAATACATGTCGGTCACTCTGGCACGCTGCTAGGTTAAGGGTTCTCCCATCTATTGATCCCAGCACAATAAGGAGTAATCAGAGCCACTGAAATTTGATTTTTATGTGATGGAAATGTGCTGAATCATAGCTTATTACTACCCCCGTGTGTTTCAGAAACATTTGTGACACAGAGGTGGGGGGAGGGCTAAATCAACTCTCATTCAACGCACGTAGGATAAACGTCTTTAGAAGACATTGAAGGGTCATCAAAAAAACCCTCTCTATGGAGAAAGGAGACCTAAAATAAAAATCAAAACCAGTGGGAGTAGCAGAAAGACAAAATCATGGAAATGAAAGCCTAATTTTTAATTAACGTTTCTAAGAACACTCAGAGAGCTGCAATTGTATATGTGAATGGCATTACCTCAAGAAAACATAATAACCTGCTCTAGAGTTGCCATTGTCTACATTGAGGAATATGGTTGCTTTTAAGTCTCATTCTATAAAGGAGTTGTGAGCTCAGTTCTCATTGATGCAAAGAGCTTAAGGTGCTTGGCAATTTGCAAATTCAGGCCAAAGAGAGAGAATACCTGATGGTGACGTTTGATACAAAGAGCTTACTAGCATAAGACTGGGATAGACACTTACGGCGTGAATGCCACTGCATAACGAGGAAGACAAATTTCAACCCAAATGAGTACAATGAAGCTATTAAAGCACTTCATATCTGTTCCTACCATGATAAATGCTATATGTAAGCCAGTAAATCATGCACATGCTAGATTAGATACAATTCAAATGACAGAGAGGTTGCGCTGATACTGGGACGACATAAAATCTATCCAAAGCCATCTGCACAAAGGTTTCAGAGCTGAATACACATCACAGGGACAGCAGAGGACAGGTGACATCATCACAGAGAGGAGGTGATGAATTTGTAAGGCACACTAGATACATATAATGACCTAGAGAAATTAGCAAGTGGCTCACCAGCTGTATATACGAGGGGTGCTTATAAACACACAGACGTGTGCACATGTGAGATATGCACCTACGTGAGAGGGGTACGTGGTGGTTTGTATATGTACAGAGAGCGAGATACAAGCGTAAATCAAATACAACTCACTCTGGCAATGCCAGATCACCACCAAAAAAAAAAGAGTTAACAAATGCAGAACCTCACCAACACTGGGTCTTGGTTTTATGTGACAACTTAAGTTTTTATTTTGCCATAAGAATATAAAAATTCAGACAGCTTTAAAACAAGTTCTCTGATTTTAAAATGTAAAAGCAGAAATAGTATCTGATTCTTCATTACTTACCCACTGCTTCTGTTTCTTTCCCTGAGATGGGTTAGAATGTATAAATACTTCATGAGAACTTTATTTATATAATCTCAAATAAAGTGAAGCTTCAAAACAAACAATATTAGCTCTGGGATCCTCTGGTACAATAATTGGTTGCCTGTAAGTATAAAAGGCAGTTGAAAAGCACATAAATATACCATAAAATACAATTTAAGTTAAAATGAAAAATTTAGATTTTAGAAGTTGAAGGCAAGCAGACCAAAAGGCAATAAGCTCAGTCTCATCTAAGAATAACAAAAACAATATTGGCTTTCATTCGTGCCAGAAGGACTGACAAAGCCAGCTAGAGCAGGATTTGAAACACATTCTGGGTAACAGGAGAGATTAATATTGTTGTTAGTATTGTTGTTGTGATTATGTATTTACACAATGACACTGTGTAAATTAAGTTCTATTAATTAGCTGATATATTTCATCCTCGAGATGGCATCATTTCAGAAACCGCTAATGAGAAAACTAATTAATGTCAACTTAGCTTAGACAATAGCTTCTGGGGTCGGGGTGTCTCCC
>NW_010274515.1:0-6394 GCF_000690775.1 Eurypyga helias | reverse complement strand
CTAAAAAGACACCTTATCAATACTTCTCTCAGGGTAAATCCAGGGACACAGCTTCATACCAGCCACTGCGAAGAGAGTTAACTCTTCCTGACTAAACCCAACACCCAGTCTCTCTAAGATACTACAAAATTTACTCACTTTGTAAAGTATAGAGAAAGAGACAAGGAGAGAGGGAAGGAAGGAAGGACAGACAGACAGACAAGCTTCAGTTTCTTGAGTTTAAACCTATGAAAGTAGCAGCTGAGTTTTATAAATCTCTGGGCTTTATAATTTAATTTAGCATGAACCCAGCAACAAAAAGGGAGTTTTTAAAGCAAATTTTGTGGAAAGCTGTACAGTGAATAGAACTCCAGAAATACTCAGTGCATGCTATAATATATAATCAAATGAAAAAAAAAAGTTAAAGCAATGTAGATTAATTTATTATTCCATTGTTTTGTTTGGCTTGCCACAAAATCATGTACAAAAAAGAAAACTGTTATCTTGAAATGTTTGTAGGAAGTTGTTCTTTTCATGAAATAAGCCTGTCATGAAACAAATGTCATCTGTCATAGCAAACAAATTGTCACTCCTTTTTGTCAAATGGCTCAGTCTTTGGTCTGCTTGTATGACCATCTGATGGAATTGAAAAATATTGCTACAATGATGGGGCTTTTGTATTCAAAACCTTGCCTCCAAGGATCTTCCTCCAATTTACACCCAAAACATTCACCTCTCCTCAACATGACAAGTCAGATTCCTAATGATAAATATTCCAAATGAGTGTTTTCCGGATGTGGTTCAGAACAGAGTAATCTGAAGCCTGTTGGCACACCACTATTATGTGCTGGAAGCTGGAGATCTTGCCAGAATGCATGTGACACTGGAAGAATCTGGTCAGCCAAGTTTGGTCACGGAACAAAGATGCAGAAAATACTTCTCATGTAACTCCTTTGACTCTTAATCCCTCAAACAACTGACCTTCACATTGACCTTACAGACAGTCTTTCAAATATACATATTCATCTAAAAATGTTTTAGGTTTTGCTTATGTATAATATTCAGAGGGAGGGGAATGGGATGTGTTAACTCTTTGTAGGACAGTCTGTACCATAACATTGTGTTTAAATAAAGCTCTCACAACTTTTTCAAACAATTCAGCATTTCTCACTAAATCTTTCCAAATACACATTCAGATATCCCCGTGAAGGATTCCACCCTGGGGGGCAAATTTGGTGTCACAGCAAATACATGGTATTTCTGGCTTTTATGGCTATGTTCAAAGTAATTTTGATAAAACTGTTTATTGGGTTATTGTTGGTTTTTTTTTAATACAGATCAAAAATTATCTGTCAAATTCAGTCTGTTTTATTCGTAAGAAACCATGCTACACACTTAGATCCTCAGTCTTTAATTCTCCATTTCTTATGCATCATCCATGTGCAGTCTCTCAATCTGCAATTCTGAGGCATAATCCCATACAAGTGCAGTATTAAATTCCATGGTAAACTTGCCAAAGGAGAGCAAAAAGGATTAGACTGCTGCTGTTTAACAAAGATTCAGTGAATGTGTCACTTTAAAGCATGCCAGGTTTTGACATTGTTACTTGCAATCTAAATGTATTACTCATCTAAGTATTAATTACCTACTGAGGGGAAAAAAAAAAAGAAAAAAAAAAAGAAAAAGAGTTATCCCACAGGAGTAGCCTGAGTTTCACAGTATGGTCATTTGTAAGTAAATTTGCAAAGCTGTGCACAGAGAGCTAAGGATAAACTCCATTAGTGAATAAATGGATTTGCACATGTTATACTTGCATACCACTTGGAAAATTCACCTTTTTATGTCTTAGCCTGAAGATCCTATGGCTGCTTTACAGTTACTATCTGCTAGTACCTGGAAAAGATGCTAAATGTCTCCACTGCCTGTACAATATTGTCCAATGTTTACAGGAAAACTATGTATATGGTACAAAATCCCAAAATTGAGAAAACACCAAATCTTTCTTAACTGAAGACCATGTAGAAGATACCACTGAGGCACAAAATAATGTTAAGGGAGAATGAAGCTAAGGGTACCTTAAAATCCTAGTAGAAAACATTTTTCAGATATTACCATATTCTTTAAAGACTTTTTTCATAATCTATTTTTCCCCCTTTCCATTTGTTTCACTCCCTGAATTTTTAATTTTAAGCCTATTATCTGTTCCATTGTCTCAGTATTGTTTCCCATTTCTTTCCTCCATGAATACGCATTTTTGCTTTCCTATACCTTCTGTCTGCAGTGTTAGGACTGTGTCTTAAGAGTTTCATTGAAGCAGTTTTCATAATCGGTTTCTCATCTTTCTTTTATGACTTTTTCCTCTCATTATTCTCTTCCAAAGCTTTTCTCTGCCAAAAAATCTTTATTTCTCCTTCTTCCAATGGACACCTATGAGTATTTTTAAACTATGCCATCATTCCTATACCCAAGATCTAGCTCTCTACATATTACATCTGAAACATTTGTGTCAGCTCTCTCTTTCTTAGGTTACCCTGATGATTCTTCTACTTTGTTGAACAAGTTCATCTCTTACCTCATCCAATGCCATCCAGTCTCTGGATGCATTGTAATGGCCTTTTATGCCAATGCTCCTATTAGTATAATTCCTTCAAATCAGTATAATTCCTTTATTTTTCCTCCTTGATGTGACCACTATTTCCTCTTTCATCCTCAGCCTCTCTTTAGCACTACTGTCCACACTCCAGCCCTTTCTCCCAATGATCTGCCCTCTGCCTCTAGCTTCGACTCTATACCCATGCTCAAAACAATGACATTTCTTCAGCCTCTCTGTTTCTCATTCTCTTGCTTTCCTTCAATGCTCTGTAAGATAGTTTTTAGCTCTCCTCATCAGTGAAACAACTCTCACTAATGACATTTTACAGAGCTACAGTAAATAATTTATGGGCAACCTTAATACTGCACAGGAAAGGAGGAGAGGAATTAAGAGATACAGGAAAAGAGAATTTTTCAGCAGAGAACCACAAGATTGAGAGATACAAGTACATTTTTCCTTATAAACTGTTCTCTGGAGAGAAAGACTCATATTCCAAGGGTGGTATGTGAAAGGAAGTGAAATGAAGTCTGATCTCAATAAATGTAGGACTGAGAAGTGGGAAGAGGTTCATAAAATGGGTCAGAATAAAGTTACAGAGGAAGATCCTAAACAAAACCAAGTGGGCTTTTCTTTACTACAGATTGGAAAGAATGAAGAGTGACTAGCAGCCTCAAGAAGACGTTATGGTTTCATGGTACTTAGGATAGACAGGCAGACAGAGATCATTATGCACTTTGAGTGCTTCCTTTTTTTTAAGTCAATACTTCTCTTAGATACCACACACTCTTGAATTGACAGCAAACAACAATTGACAGACAACAGTCTGTTGTTTTATCAGTACAGACTGAAGCAGCTTGATTTAAACTGCAATGTTTCCGGTAGTAGTTACGTATTCGAAAGCTGTGTATGATTCTGCTCAACTTCTGCTTCCGAGAGGGGTTGATGAAATACAAAGTGGGTACAGATTGCTTTCTGTAGCACAGGGACCATAAAGTAGAACTGCCCAAGTACTCTGAAGAAAGTTTGGACAAAACCAACATTTTCTGCGGAAAAACTTACTTTTTTGGAAGGAAACTGAAGAGATTTTCCATGAGAAGAAACCTGAAACCACTGCTCTGGAAGTGAAAGTGGAGTTGGTAAGACACTCCCACAGAAGTTACTGGGCTTGAACCAAGCTGCCTGCTCCTGAAAAGATGAAAGGCAAAAAGGCTGTGTGAACTGGCTCCGTCTTTCACCATCAGCAAGGCTAGAAAATTCCTGATGATACTCATCTATCTACTGATTAGAGTTTTTCAGGTGGACAGCCAGAAAATCAAGCAGGTTGTTTCTCCCAGAATAATAATTTTCCTTAAAATTTCTTTCCGCTAAAAATTTAGGAGTCCTGACCTTCTGGCCAAGGGTTGATATTAATTCCCACCACCACACTTTAAAAAAGAAAAAGTTAATCTTTCCATTCTTCAGCCTTCTAAAGGTAGCAGTCTTTCTTTTCCAATATGGGAAGTGGGTTAAGAAATGAAAGCAAGATTCTTATCAAACATTTGGTTTAAATTATCTCCAAATAAAACAGGAACAAGAATCCTTCCCAACCTCAGCAAATGAAAGCCAGTGAAAATCTGTATCCTTCTTGTTAGCTACAACTAAAATGTATGCAACAATGGCATGATTTGCCATACTTCTTGAATTAGATGTCCCGTTTTTCCCGTGCACACATGAGGAAAACTAAAAATATTAAATTAATTTAATAAGCAGAAATTTTGGGTTCAGACTTAGGCGTTTTCCCTCTCTCCCCCATTCTCCAAGGTACTGATCATACGGTGTCACATGTGAACTCATGACATGTGATGTGAAATTAGTTAGGTCCTTGATGTGCCAACCGGGTAACTTGGAAAATAAACTTTCTCTCTGACGCTTCATCTGACTTAATAGGTACATAAACCCCGAACATTTTAAATAGTTTTGTGAGGTGGAAGGGAAGGTAAGGAAGTGCTTGCTAGTATTTACAAAATTCTGAATTTTGTGTTTCCTGATGAAGTGCCTTGTGAATGTGCAGTCTGCAACAATTCTGTTATATAAGAAGCAAAGTTTTAATTCTGACGCTTATAAGCAACTGCAGTTTTAATGTTTCTCTATAACCTTATAAGTTATATAGATCCATTTCACATAAATATGTTCTATCAGGCGGATTGGATTAAAGTAAAAATAATTTAACTTCGTGAACTTAGAAATTCTTATTTTACCTTAAATCAAGTACACTTCAGTTAAGGATTGATTTGGCATTGCCTAAACCAAACCTAGTTTAAATCAATCTGAGAATGTCTATACAGATACACATGATGATCAGTTAGGAAATAAGTATTGATGAAAATAAGAGCACAGAAAAACCCTAGCATATCTATAGCACAAATCAGCTAATGAGAGTGAAGAACACCCATCTTGTGTGTAGAAGCTATTCTCTGAACTGTATTGAAATTGTGCAACTTCTTTTTTTTTTTTTTTTGGAAATACATGTAAGTGAAAGGGTCAACTGATTAAAAAGTTCTGTGAAGTTCTGTCCTTGCTATCAATGGAACTAGGAGCCAAACTCACTGAGCCTACCTGATGGTGATCTACAGTTCCTTGTGTTGTAATTAAAGAAATCAGAAAGATGTCTTAACTACAGCTCATAGACCCTAAAATCTGTAGCCAAGGACCAAGGAAACCAGATGGCAGCAGTAGAGATAATATTTTTCATATTTTTCTCTTTATCTGAAAATTTAACTTTTAGCTCTGGAAGGAAAGCTTCTTATCACTTGTGGTGTAGTTTCTGTTGAAGCTTGAACGCAAAGTTTTTTCACCCAGATCTTCTTTGAGTGAGCATATGCCTTCAACACAAGATGAGCAATACTCCTAACAAGGGCTGTCTAACTGAAATCAGCTAAACAACACCAGCCAGCAGTGCAGGCAGCATAACTCAGATTATTCCATCATATTAAACCTTATCATAAGGAAATACTGAATTTTAACCTGGGATACGAACAAAAAGGAGTTTTTCTTCACTCCTTTACTAACCTGATGCAAGTTAGGGACCTTTTTTTTTTTTTTTTCATTTACTTTCAGATAAGGCAGTCAGCAGTAACCCAGCTACAGCATCTGGGAGCTTCTGTGTCATTATGCAGCACCCCTTTCTCCCACAACACAGATACATGCTGCATTACATTAATAGGATCTACAGTTCCCTTAACATCTTCACAAAGTCACCAAAGAAAATTTAAAAACATTAATTTTTTAATGTTTTTAATTAATATGAGAAATATTTTATTGAAATCCACTCCCAGGTGGGGTTCTGAGCTACCACTGAGGAACAAATCCTAACGAGCTTTGCCTTTTTTCCAGACCATTTTATTAATCTCTATTAATATACTTAGCTTACTCCTTTCTGAAAATACGGGTTTTGGAAGAATTTTTTAAAGCAGTGTTCTGGTTTTAGTCAGGACAGAGTTAATTTTCTTCACAGCAACTGGTATGAAGCTATGTTTTGGATTTGCCCTGAGAAGAGTTCTGATAACAGCTTTGGATTTTAGTTGGTGCTGGTGAGTGCTTGCATCAATTCAAAGACTTTTTTTTTTCAGTGTCTGATATCACAACTAGATTCCCAGCTTTCTCACTATAAGTAGAGGGGGGCAGGGGGGAACACAGTTCAGACAGCTAACCTAAGCTAACCAAAGGGGTATTTCATCCCATGGCACGTCATGCTCAGTATATCAGCCTGGAGTGGGCAGGGGGGTTCTAGCTCACTAGCCTGTTTGCTATCTCGCTTGTTTGTTAGCTTGCTTGTTCATTTAG
>NW_010274514.1:7876-13688 GCF_000690775.1 Eurypyga helias | reverse complement strand
CCCGCTGAGGCTTTCGCCTCTCCAAGGGCTTGAAGCCACCCCCAGCCCCTCCGGCAGCGCTCAAAGCATCGGCACCGGGGGCCTGGGAGAGGGACACAGCGTGTCCCTGATGGAGCGCAAAATCAGGACCCTGCCGCTGGATTACCATGACAAACATTTTAGGGTACTCAGAAAAATAAAAGCTGTAACCCCAGGGGTGAGCCAGCAGCACCTCCCCGATTTACCTGGTCTAGTGGAGGGTGTCCCTGCCCGTGGCAGCGGGGGTGGAAATAGACAATCTTTAAGGTCCCTTCCAACCCAAACCATTCCATGATTCTATAACATCCCACTGCTTCAGGCCCGATACTGCAATTCCTCAAGCCCAGATCTCCCAGCAGGATGAGGCCCTGGATGCACATCCCTCAAAGCTGTCCATGCTTTATGCCAGTACATTTCAGGGGGAGAGCAGCTCCGACTGCGGAGCATTAACACCCAAGGACCTACACCATCTGCACGGAAAGGAGATATCCACCGTGAACGCTGGATCAGCCTCCTGAGCACACACAGCACCTCTGAGCCAAGGGACCTGCAAGGATCAGGGTGAAACGAAAGCGTGAGCAGATTAGCCTACAGCCAGGCCCAGCACCGCCGGGTCAATCCAGGGCAGGAACGGAGGGAACATTCTCCCACAGGCATCGATACAACCGTGCGCGCTAGTGCCCGGGCACCGGTGTGCATTTCCACTGCGCTGTACGTGCTCACACGTAAATCCTGCCCAGTCCTCGGGGGGACAATGCCTGCGTGCACGTTGCATATTCGAAGAGCTACTGCCAAATTTCCCATCGACCTCTTGAAGAGAGACTGAACAATAACCCAGCACTTGCCCACCCCAGCATTAATCAGCTCCGTGGCTGGCATTCTCAACCGAGACACGATGGGGATCGATGTGCCGTGGGAGGCTGCAATCCTGGCTTCACCCCTCGAGGAGGTGTTTCCCAGCAGGAGGCTGGAAAAAGCAGGGGGAGAGAGGCTGGCCCTGCCAGGGGTGAGATCAGCCCCTCACACCGAGACCCCGCGCCCCAGGCAATGACACACGTGCTGCAAGCAGAGAGCAGCCACGATAATGCTCAGCACGCTCCCAAACCCCTGCGGGATCAAGGCTTTGTTCTATAAAGAACAGGAATTCCTGTCTCCAGGGACATAAATTCAGCGCCTGCCCCCAGGCCCTGCACTGATTTATGGTTATTACAATTAATCTTGCCAAGGTGCAAGCCGTTCGTTAACCGCTTGCACAGGTACCTGGTCCCCCAGGGTCACCCGGGCAGCCTGGTCGAGTTTTGGTCATGCTCCCCAAAGAACATCCACCCTCACCAGCCCTGCCCGCTCCATACCAGCTCTCCTCTGCCCAAACCCATCCAAGCAGGAGCGAGTTCCAGCACGCACCACCACAGCTGGTTTCCAGGAGTGGGTGGAAAAGGCGAGAGCTGCCCCAGTTGACGCTGGCACATCCCAGGGATCAGAGACGACAGCAGGTTCTGGTGGTACCCACATTGTCACCCACCCGATGACCATAAGGACATGCCATACGATGCCCAGGCGGGAGGCTGCGACCCCCTTGTGCTGCTGGCCCACCCCTGCCCCACGCAGGGCAGCTCCACCTCTCCATCTCCCATGAGTTCCAGCCCAATCCTCCAGCAACATCACATGGCTTATGGAGAATCCCAACTCTAAGCTACAATTTGGGACAGTGTCACTTGTAATTACACACGAAGTCACGACAATGCACACACACAGACCAGCTACAAGCCCTGGTGTATGACTCTCACCCCTCCAAGACTCTTCTGGAAGGATGCACAGATCTCCAATTGGATCCCCCCCCAGAATGGGGGCTTTTGAGCTCATTTCTAGAAATCCCCAACCCTGTGTTTCAGGGGTCCTGGGCCCCCAACAGCAGCAACACATCCAACAGCTGCTGGAGCCGTTGGCTAATGAAGGGTTCGCCGTGCCAGCCCCGCGGGCAGCAGAAAGCCACCTCGGACCTATTTGTAGTTTTGAAGGCTGTTATTTTGCCTCCTGCTTGAAGGGGGCGCATCAAAGTCAAACCCAAAAATACGTGGCTGGGTTTGAATTTAAAAAAAAAAAAAAGCCACTCTTGTCTGAAACCAAGGCAAGTTCCAAAAAAAGATCAAGGCTTTATTTGAAATGTAAAATGTCTTCTCTGGGATGTCGGGCACTTTGGGGACTGTCAGCATTATCCAAAGGCTGCAGGACAAGAGCCAAGAGCTTCCTTTGCCCATTCTCAGCACCCCTTGTCTTCCTCGGATGAGGCACCGGCTTGCTCAACAGCATCCCTGTTCCCTGAGCACAAAAGCAGCATCCCACTGTGCCCCCTCTGAGCTCCCTGCTCCAGGAAGGGGCTGGGAAGTACAAGGAGAAGCGAGGTCGGAAGCGCTGCCTGCGAGCTCAGTCCTTTCCCGCTATCAAAGGGAAGAGGAGGTAGATGTATCCACAGGCTGTCAGCACCGGCATGAGGAAGAGAAATTGGATAACGGAGGCTCTGCAGCCTTGCAGACAGAGGTATAACAAGCTCCCACGGGCAGGAGCTGAAGCCAGACCTATCCAGACTAGCAATAAGGTGCACGTTTCAGACAGGGAGGATAACTGACTGGCTGCAGCAAGGCTCCCCAATACTGCCCTTTTTTAATTAACATTACAAGGGGTCTTAATTTCGTCAGAAGCATCAGCTCTCCTGGAAGAGTTAATTCAAGGTAGTGCTATAAGCTACAAGCAGTCCCCGTGATCTCTTTAAACCGAGGCTTAGGACAGGTCACTTGTCCCCAGGAGCGCTGTGGCATGGGGCAGGAGGAAGCCATCACACCCCCTTAGGCCGTGGGGATGGTCCCCAGGCAGGGCCACTCTGGTTTTGGCAGGACTGAAGTTGCCTCTCCTTGTAGGGCATCAAATGGGGCTCCACGCTGCCCACAGATGCTGGGCAAGGGGCCTCCAAACCAGCTCGGAGCAGAAACCCATTAAATAATTGATGTCACCAAGAAAATTACTGAGGGGAGGAACAGCAGCAGGAACAAGCCCTCCCCTTCTGCCAGCACAGCTCTTCATCATGGCCTGGAGCTCTCCCAGCATCCGCTGCGTGGGGTATCTCAGCCCAATTAAGATCTTCCTTTGAGTCCAGAGCAGGACCAATCCCTATGTCCCTGTGCCCGGGCTCCAAGCTGGCAGAGGGCAGAGCAAGGGCATCTCCCCAGCAATGGCTACAGGAGTCCTGCTCCTGAGCAGGATCTGGCTCTCCTCTGGGAGACTGGTGGTTTGGGAACAAGCCAAGAAGGACCATGAGCTTTCCAAGGAAATGCTGACTGCATCAGCGGCACCGTGAGTATCGCCCCAGGAGCAACACGCAGCTCACCCAGCGCTGCAGGAGCAGCCCAGGGTGGGACATAGGGACTGGGGGGGCTCAGCCCAACCACCCCTCATTCCCCCCAAACGTGAGGGTTTTCCAGGCTGGGGACTCCCAAGCCCACTGCAGTGCAAAGGCATTAAAGCCCCTTCTCCTGCTCCAAATCCCTCCGAGCACCCTGAGACCGGCTGCACACCCTCCCCTCCGCCAGCGAGCAGGAGATGCGAGCGGAAAGGAGGTATTCATCCCAGCAGACATCCTCCACCGAGGAAACCGGCATGAACAGGAGCCTCTGCTCCAGCACAAAGCTTTTATCAGACTTCCCGCAGCTGCCAGCTCTGCGGAGGAGCTCCAAGCCGCTCACACCGGCACTGGGGGGCTGCACCCCCAGGCAGAAGAACCCCAGGAGGCTGGGAATCCCAGGATCCCAGCTCCAGGCAAGAGGGTCTGCAAACCCTATGGTGGAGGGAAATACCATCCCTGCTGCTCCAGACCCATGGCTATTCCTTAGCTGGGGGCTCATGCTGGCAAATCCCCCTCCAGAGCATCTCTGAGGCAAAGGGAAGCAGAAGCATTTCTAAACGCAAACCAACCCAAAGTCACAGCTCCCAAACACACCAACTACCCCACCCACTGCCCTGCAAAGCTGAGTTTTGCTTTTCCCGCTGGCTGGAAAGAGCTGGGAAGAGCCCCTGGAATGGGTCATGGGGAAAACACCTGGAATGGGCCATGGGGAAAACCGGCTCCCCTGTGTGCTGGCCGGGACCACCAGCTTCACGGCAGCAAGCTCAGCACTGCGCCCCGTGCCCCGAGACCACCGGTACGGAAACGCCTGCCCATCAGAGCCAGCCAACAGGCTGGGCCTCAAGGCTGATTTTTAAATCAGGAGATTAAAAATTTAAACTAAGGCTCTGGCTTATTTTAACATGATTTCCTAATATTTAAAGGCCACTTTCCTGAGCATTTCTCAAGAGCAGCAGCTGGGGACCAGCCGGGTTTGCTGGGAGACAGATCCAAGACTCTCACTTCATCACACGCTTCCAGGAGTTGGGGTTTTACAGGCGCTCACTGCTGCACCCCACACACCAGCCAGGGCCAGACTGGGGGCACTGGGAGCCCCCCAGCTCCGTTCCCCTCAGCCAGAACATTTGCAATAAACGCATTTGTGACCCCCCAGCTCCGGCATCTAATGCTTAGAGGAGCGTTTCTTTTTGCTGGGCACTCCAGACCCAAAAGCAAAAGATTTGGGAGGACAGCAGCTCGCTTTTTAGGGGCACACATCACATCTCCCCAAGCTTGCCACAGCACCTTCATAATTACCACAATTAAGCACCTACAGATACACACGTAGCAGCCCTGGGCACTACTCACACCCCATAACCCAGGGTACCTGCATGTAGAAGCTCAAAAAATCAGGAAAGCCGCAGATCCCAAAGGCTCCAGCTCCACCATCCCCAGTCTCACCAGTTCAGAGCCGCTGCCCTCAGCCCAGCTTTGCCGGGTCAGGTTTACTTAACTCCTCTGCATTAAGCCAGAGGATTTAATCCACCTGCATGTTAAACCCCTCCAGGTGTGTGTCTGCAGCCCCCAGCCCCCGGCTTCCCTGATGACTACACTGTTATCCAGGGAAGGGGGAGCCCCATCTCCCAGTAGTGGGACTGGGGCCTCACTGGGGATGACCATCCCTGCCCGCAGGATTGGGCCCCTGTCTGGAACAAGGGCAGGGGGCTGCTGGCTCCGTCCCTGGGTTGACTGTGGTGGGCTGCGTTGGTCCCTGATGTACAATCATCAGGAAGTGACAGAGGTCCCCCCAAAGTGACCGGCTGCTCCCCAGGGCCATCGGGAGGATGTCAGGAGGTCAACTCCCTGCATCCATGGCCCACACCCCCAGCCTCACCGTGCCCACCCAGCTCAGCCCAGCCTCAGTGCTCCAGCCTGGCACAAGCAAGGGGGGGTCTCCATCATCTGGTGGGCAGTTTCCCAGCCCAGGGAGCTTCAGGTGCTGCCCCGATTTCCAGCACTACAGGATTAGGGGATAAATAATGGATAATAATAGGAGAAATAGTAAATAATATATTTACACACTTGCATAATGAATAACCCCGAGCGTGGTGCCTGGCAGAGCCGGCTTCTGCAGCGCTGCTGGCCCAGCACAGGGGAATGGGCACAAGCAGGGACTCAGGGAGGGGGATGCAGGGGCTCCCACAGCCTGTCCCCCCATAAAAATCAGCCATTCACTTCCCAGCTTGTGTTCCCACTAAGCCCCAGGGGCATTTTAGAGGGATGTATTTAGAGGGATGTAATTCCCAGCCTCTCAATCAATCCCGTTAGCAGCAGCAAAACCTCAAAGTGAATTATTCCATGATTGTGGGTAAAAAGTCTGGTTGAGGTGGGGATTGTGGGCAAGGGGGGTCCCTCCCA
>NW_010274514.1:7556-7780 GCF_000690775.1 Eurypyga helias | reverse complement strand
ACCCCGAGCATCTCCCTGCGTTACCCCGGGAAGAGCCGGGGGCCGAGGAGCACGCAGACGCTCGGGAAATGGATTCCGGCTGGTTCTTGTCAAGTAATTACGCTCAATAAGGGGCCGTCGGTGGGATTTGCTGTCAATTGTCGCCCCCTCCCCGGTGCAGGGGGGGTCGGGCTGCGCGAGAGCTGCTGACTCATTAAAAATCAGCGAAGGAAGCGGAGGCCGGG
>NW_010274514.1:6254-7275 GCF_000690775.1 Eurypyga helias | reverse complement strand
AGCCGGGAGCAAGGTGGGAGAGATCCGTCTTCCTGCCTGCCGGATAAACCGGCTACATTTCAGATAATTCCAGATAGTAAATTTTTTGAGTCCCTATAAGCTAAAATCAATATTGGCACAACTGTGCGTCATTAAAAACTAAATGAACATGACAAAGCCAAACTGCTGCCTATTAAACAAATGAGTTTTCTATCCACACAGGCACAGCGGGTTATTAAATTCTTTATTACAGGAGCCGTGGTTTTTATAAAAGGGGGTGGGAAGACGTCGCCCTGCGAGGTGTGCTGCCGGGATGGAGCTGGCGTGTGCCTGCCCTTCCCGTGACGCCGAGGACATGCTGTACTGGGAGCAGAGAAAGGTTGTGGGCAGCCCTCGGGTTTCCCAGCTCCATGCAGGGTCCAGCGTGGAGCTGCCCGGCCCCGCACTCGGTCCCACGGGTCCCCCCTCCGCTGGGCTCCTGCAACAAGGACAAGGCACTAGGATAAAAAATCTCGGTGGACTTCGGCCCTTGGAGAAGGGTTGAGGGGGAGTCCCCTGGCAAAGCAGCGTCTCCCGGGGCTGGATGCGGGGCTGTGCAATGCCAACGTGGTGACAATGACAGGGTCAAGCGAGGAATACGCCGGGGCAGTGTTACAGCAACGCAACGGCAATACGCCAGCTACGTTCCCACGCAGGGTGATGGGTCACCTCCCTCCCTTGCTCTTGGGAGCCGGGAGCACAGCGGGAAGGCTGCGCTGTACTTGCTCAGCCCAAATCTTGGATGTCCTGGGAGTGCTCTCCATCCTCTCCCGAGAGCGGGAGGAACAGACTCTGCCTGTCACCCTCATCTGCCACCGTCACTGGTACCACCACCCCGGCCACCCCCTGCCAGCACCATGCCGTCTGTCCCCGTGGAATAATGTCAGTGTCCTGATTGTGTCCAAGTTCTCACCGCACACCGGGAGGTATAAATATTAATAGGTGCGGGGTGAGTGCTGGGGAGGAGAAGGCTGGGAGGGGAGTGGAGCGAGGGGAAGGGGCC
>NW_010274514.1:0-6180 GCF_000690775.1 Eurypyga helias | reverse complement strand
AGCCGAGAAGCACTGGGAAAGGTCAGCGTGCTCAGCCATGGAAAGGAGAGTGCTGGCAGGCAGCTGCTGGCTGAGTCGCTCTGACAAGAGCCAGAGGCTCTGGGGATGCTGGGGAAGGTCTTTCCATCACCTTCCTCCAGGACAGACCCCTCCTCTCCAAAGACAGACGTGAGGCCAGCGTGGTGCAATGGGTGCTGGGCCAGCACCCACCAAACTAGTCCCGTGGGCTGTGCCGAGCTCTGCACCCAACTTGTACTGGCATCACACGATTCCAGGTGACCCACACCAGCCCCCTTGGTCGTGCCCTCCCCGGGGACAGACACCGATCCTGCCTGCTCCATGCTGGAGCTCACGGAGGTCCCCACAGCAGGCTGGATGCTGTGGGACGCGGCTATACACCAGAGCTGATGCCCAACATTCTGCCAACAGCTCCCGGGACCTCCAAAATCAGGGACCAGCCATGCTGTAGGCATGCGGGGAGCAGAGCCCTGTGTCCTCATCCCATTCCCAGCTGGCCAGCCTGCCTTCCTGGCTCCCAGGGCCCTGCTCGGGTTTGGGGACGATGGACTGTGTGCACACGCAGATTTCAGCCTTCCCAGAGCCAACGGCTGCCCATGGCACATGGAGGCAGCCACGGTGATTACCGGTCAGGGACATTCCCCATCCCTCCGGCACAATCTGCCATCCTTCCGCTCCCCACCACGGCGCGGGGGGCTGTCCCCCATGGCACCAGCATGGGATGTGGGCCAGTGCCGAGATGGATTGTCCCGCTGGGGATAGTGTGAGGCGGTGGGATGCCTTGAATGCTGCGGTGGCACCGAGGGCTGTCACCTGGAGCGTGTCAGCAGAGTGTGAGGTTCACCTCTGCAAAGAGAAAAAAAGGGATTGGGAAGGGAAAGCTGTGGCTGGAGGCCAAGCACAGGATGCGGCCGCAGCCCCTGGCCCGATGCTCTGACGGTGAGACAGATGGGTTGGCAG
Source organism: Eurypyga helias (assembly GCF_000690775.1). Lineage (NCBI taxonomy): Eukaryota > Metazoa > Chordata > Aves > Eurypygiformes > Eurypygidae > Eurypyga > Eurypyga helias. Next base: position 5,202 of record NW_010274514.1, on the reverse strand, counting down.
CACGTGCACCACCTCCCTTATCCTGAACAGCCCTGTCGAGGAGCTGGAAAGGAGCTGCACCTCCAGGGATGCCGGATAGAATCCCGCTGCAGGCAGAGGAGTCAAGCACATCCCCGTTGAACAGAGGCAGAGCCGGCCGGGAGGGGTGGGACCTGCTGCGGGAAGTTTTATGGGCCCTGAATCAATCAGTGGGAATCCCATAAAAGTCGGTGGGTATAAATGGGCTCCTCGTATGGGTTTTGACATCCAATTGTCTTTTCCATTTCGGTTGTCATAAAGCTATGCACACCCATATATACAGCAAGAGCTGTATGCACACTCAGAAATACTGATGTGCAGCCACGTGTACAGCAAAGCTCGACACGTGCGAGCAGGCACGGAGGGGCTCTGGACACGCACGTGTTGCACACGGAGAGTCCCCGCTCCTGTCAAGGCCCCGGGGATCCATTTACCTGCCATTACCCACGGCAGGGTGGGTGCCGGGATGGATTTGTAAGGCTGTTTAAAAAAAAAAAAAAGGCTTATTTAAAGAAACAAAAAATAAGAGACTTCTCCAGCACCTAAGCATCACTTCCACGTCCCAGCCTCATCCCAAGCGGCACGATCCAGCGGCCAGCCTGCGAGCAACTCCCCTCCTCCCAGCACCGCTCTGCAGAGACGTCTCAGCCACAGGATTAGCCGTAAACTTAGAGGAGCAAGCAGGTTGTACATCATCCCGTCGGAAATCGTTTGCCTGGCTTGGGTACGTGAGCACTGGGGACCGAGGATGGAGGGCAGCTCACGTGGGAAACGATGGGAAATTTGCACCCGAGGAGAGTGGAGAATTGCAAACCCAGAGAACCGAGGGAAGGTGATGCCCCAGCCATGGCACCAGGGCAGCACGCGGCTCCCCACCCACCTGTGGACTTGACATGGCTTTTATTTTGCCAGGGATTAACTGTCCCCGAAGAGCCACAGCCTCTGCATCATCCCATGGCCAAGGGCCCGGTGGGGTGATGAGGAGCAGCATCAGGCATGGAGAGAGGGAAAAGGAGAAGGAGGGGGGTTGCTGTTCCATGGTCCTGGCGCTGGGGCAGGGAGCTGGGGATGAAGGGGGGAGGGTTATCCCCATTTCCAGCTTCCTGCCCCGTCCCCAGGACCACCAGGGGAAGGCGACTCTGCCGCATCGCGGAATTGCTTCTGGATAAACAATTACGGATGATTTCCCTCTGCCCATCTGGCGCGCGGGAAGAGGTGTGCAGGAATGAAACACCCGGCTCCGGTGACTCCTCTTCCTCCTCCTTCCCCATCTTGGGCCGCAGCCTGTTCATAAATGAGAGCTGAAGAAGATGGAAGGGCTTGGGGAGGGAAGAAGAGGGGGTCTGCGTGGTGCAGCACTGCGGAGCTGCAGATGGGGCACTGGCATAGGACAGAGGAGACCCGGAACCGCAGCGTCCCCCCACATCTCGGTCACCGCCACCCTCCCCATCATGGTCTGTGCCAGGGATCTGGCGTCCCTGGGGTCCCACACCAGCTGGCATGAGCACTCCCCAGCCAGTAACTCACAGCCGAGCTGCTGCCTTCCTTCAAAAACCATTTAGCTGGAGCGCACGGCTGTGGCGAGGGGGATTTATCACTTCCCTCGGTGCTGGATCCCCTTTGCGGATAAAGTAGTTTATGCAAACAGACACCAGCCTGTGTCGCCTTCTTATTTCTCCCTCCTCGACTCGCAGCTCATCATCGGTTACGGCGGTGACCAGTCACCTAAACGCCCCCCGCTGTGATTGATGCCCTGATTTTTCGTCTCTCCAAACAGCCACTCGCTGGCTGCGGCTCTGCGGGAGCACAGGGACCCCAGGGAAAGGGGAGACAGGGACTCCGAGGTCACACCTAATCCATGGGGTACCTTGGACCTGCAAAGGGGTCCCCAAAAATCCACACCCTGGCACTGACCTTGCTTGTTCAGAGCAGGCATCAGACAGCACCACGCTCAACAGACACCAGCATCCACATGCCCGGCTGTTCCTGCGGAGAATAGCCCGACAGATTAGCCGGGACAGGTTCACCGCCGCGGTCCGCAGCTTGGCAGCGATGCGCGGCGGGCGGCTCTTTTTTTTTGGGCAACCAGCCGCTTCCTTCTGGCTGCCGTCAGCGCCCAGGGCTTGGGGCTGCTGAGAGCAACCGGGCTGCTGGCAGGGCTCTGTCCTCCCCAAATTCAGCAGCGAGTGCTGCCCAGCACACCCAGGCCACGCTCACCTTCGCTTTCTTGGTTAAGTGTTCAAGCAGAGGGTGCTGGCATCCCACCCAGGCACCGTGGAGCAGCAGGGGATGGGAAGGATGGAGGGACCGTGGGCTGTGCCGGACCCAAACACTTCAGCACTCGCTGAAGGAGACTGGAGGGGGCTAAAACGTGTTGCCTCGCAGCATATGCAAGTGGAGAGCTGCTCCCCAGGCAGCACAGTGAAACAACAGGCACACGTGGCGAGCTGGCTGCTGGAGCCAGCCCCTGCCAGCGTTTACACTCTCTCGTCCCCTGCCAGGTTTTGTCACTGCCAGATGCGTGCAGGGGGCGATGCACAACATCCATGTGCCTGGGCTCAGCCACTGCATCCAGGGCCAAGGATGAGGCACAGCCCAGGGGGAGGGTGGCTGGGGGGCAGCAGCACCAGGTGGAGCTGGAGGTCCCCATAGCCACCGTGACCCATGAAGGGAGCAACAGACCCACCCAAGCACCCAGCTTGCTGCTGACCACGGAGGGGAATCCAGCAGAAGCAGCTGGTGCCCCCTGTGCCACACAGACACGGCCAGTCCCTGGGGACTGTAGGGCTGCCTTAAATCACTGTTACATTCACACCCTTCCTGCCTCAGGTGATGTTCAATCCCGCATCACCAGGGCTGGATCAGCTGCCCTTGCCCTATGACTCCCAGCTGAGCAGCATCAGGCCCCACATTGTGCTCAGCCACCGGCAATTCAGCCCTGCAAAAGGGGGTTTTGCAGGATGGGGGGTTCCCACCGAGTCCATTTGCACCTCCCCAGCAGGGCTCTGCCAGCCCGACGAGGTGCAAATGAATCCCTCTGGCTCCCCTGACACCTTCCCAACCACGTGCCAGCACTTCACAGTCACCAGCGCCTGCAGACCCTCACCTTGCGTGTCCCCATCCCCCGTGGGGGGCTCTCAGCACGGCTGAGAGGTCCCCAACATCCCACAGGACACCCCCTGCCTCCCCTCGCTGGAGCCCGGGGCTGCGCTGGCATGGGCTCCCCGGTGCATACCAGTAACAAGCTCCTGTTAAATAATTGAATTCCTCAAATTGTTCCCTTTTCCCTCTGGTTTCGGCACACGTTTGTCACCATGCCATTAGGCAGACGCTTCGCTTGCACTTCATTTATTCATAAGCGTGGCTGGGGCTCAGGCAGCGGCGATGACAACGGAGCCGAGTGCGGCCGCTGGCACGGGACACAGCTGTCCCCAGGGCTCCCATCACTCCTGGTGACACCGGGACGGTGTCAACACCACGGTGATGGTGGAGGATGAGGCCTCTGTGGGTCACCCCGTCTCATCGCTCACTTCCCTGTGTTGGGGGACGGTTGGGGATGTGTTAGCTCTGCACCCCAGTCTCCCCACGGCACCTTCGGGTGCTGGTGTGGAGAGGGGAGTCCCAATTTGTCAGCACCCACAGCCCACGTCACCGTAAGCGATTCTGGTGTGGAACAGACGGTGACAAAGGAAAGCAGAGAAGCCCATTGTGGGACAGCATCCCACCAGCCAGCCCCCTGAGCCGAGCCGGAGGGACACGTGCCGCCGCACTGCTGCGGCGCATCCCAATTACGCGCTCCGTCGTGACAGCGCGTCAGCCGATGGAAGGACTCAAAGGCAGCTGCTCTGTGGTATGTCCTCCCCCTCAGACACCCCATCCTTGCTGGGTGCCATGTGCTTCCCGGCCCCATGGGACCCATCCTGTCTGGGTTCCCCTTCCCGCTGAACAAAGCAGCTTTGCGAGACCAGCCCAAAGGCAAAGGGTGAACGGGCCCGTCACCGTGGCCTCTGGGCTGCTCAGCCTCACCGGGGCCAGCACTGCTCCCAGCACTGAGGGCTGCGGGAGAGGAGTGATCCCAGGGCCTCTGGAGTCCCTGGAGCTGGATCTGTCTCCATCTCTATTCTTCTCTCATGCTGCGTACAGAAGATCCGGGAGAGGAACTAAAGATAAAACATGGATGAGCGGCAGGAGCCACCAGCACCTCCCCAGCCTCGCTCCTGGCCCACTCCTGGCCCTGCTCCTGCCCAGCGCAGCCACGAAATGGGAAACCCTTGGTGTGGAACATCACCAATTCCCCCACAGAGCCGGGAGGGGCTGGACCCACGCAGTGCCTCAAGGCGTCAGCACGTGCCCGTCCCACGGCAAACTGCTGGGTGCCTGTTCCAAAGGGGCAGCGTGGGATAGGGAAGGGACGGAGAGTGGCTCCGGGGGGACCAGCACACCCACATGCCCAGCCCTGTGTGTCCCAGGGTCCCAAGGGGACTGAGCACCCTTGCGGGTGCCAAACTTGGAACCCCCAAACCTTAGGTCCCTGGGGGCCACCCCCATGGGCTGTGGGGCTGGAGGGGATGCGGCTGGCCATGCACAGAGCAGCAAGCATTTGCAGGAGCACTGCTCAGCTAATTACAGTAATTAGCCCATAATGAAGCAATTATTTGAGGACGTGGTGCCATGTGTTCTTGCAGGGGAGGAGGATGCATCCCGCACGTTGCAGAGTGGTGCAGTGGGCAGCGGGCACGGGCAGTGGAGGGGACAGGGACATCACCCCAGCCCATGTATCCCCAAGGTGATGGAGGAGACGTGGGGATCCCCTGAGCTGCTACAGGGCAGAGAATTGGCAAGTGGGGGCAACCAGGGTTGGTGCCCCCCCAGCTCTTCCCTGGCTGTGCAAGGAGGCATCCTCCCACTCCACCCATTTTCCATGATACAGCAGTAATTCTCCAAGCAAAGCCTGGGAGTGGGAGCAGCTGTGCCCATCGGAGCTTGCATCTCCTGCAAACCACTCGGCAAATCCAACCGTGTGCCATCCACTCAGCCGCGATATGGTCCTGTCCCCCTGGCACAAGGGTCATGGACACGGTGACAAAGGAACGGCCAGCTGCAACGGCGATTTACAGCACTGAAATTTTCTGTGATGGGATGGACACAGCCATGATAGAATCATAGAACCCCAGACTGGTTTGG
>NW_010274513.1:299-503 GCF_000690775.1 Eurypyga helias | reverse complement strand
GGGGGCGAGAGAGGAGAGAGGGATGTCCCCAGCACCCCCTAAAACCCCCTAAACCCCTTCCTGGGGCACAGGCACTGAGGACTGGAGACCAGGTCTTGCCCGCGTGGGCATGTGCCATGGCATTCCGTGCCGTGCCGTACCAGCCGGGCGCGTTGAGCTTGTAGAGCTTCTCAGAGGCTTGGATTACTTTGGTGAGGTCGTTGG
>NW_010274513.1:0-216 GCF_000690775.1 Eurypyga helias | reverse complement strand
GCTTCCCCCCTGGACCCCGGCAGCAGGACCCCATCACCCCTCTGCCGGCAGCCCCCAATGCCAACCCCGGTGGGTTTTCGTCCCCACGCCTGCGAGCGGGCACCCACCGATCTGCTGCAGCTGCGTGGAGGTCTCGAAGCGGTGGCCGGCAGCTACGAGGAGGACGGCGGCGTTGATGCCCGCGTGGAGGCTCGGCTCCACCTCGAAGGCTTTGCT
>NW_010274512.1:12487-20448 GCF_000690775.1 Eurypyga helias | reverse complement strand
CGGACTAGTCCCACGGATGGAAAAATCAGGAAAAAAAAATAATACATCGCCCATCCAAGGGCCGTCTGACACTGCTGCAGGGGGGCTCAGAGCAACCCACGCACCCGCAAATCTCCGCGGCCGCCGTTGAAAACGACGCGGATAAAAATTCCATGAAGGCGAAGCCGCTCCTTGGGCGCCGGGATTGCGGTGAAGCGCACGCCAGCATGGCAAAGCGGAACAGCCGCGCGATTCAGCCCCACCGGAGCGCTTCCCTTTTACCGGAGCACCCCGGAAAGTCCGGCATCCCGCGTGCAGAGGGTCCCCGTCCTGCAAATGACAGCAGGCACGGCGGGGGAGGGCACAACAGTCAGCGGGGACGGCACAACAGTCAGCAGGGATGGCGCAACAGTCAGCGGGGACGGCACAACAGTCAGCAGGGATGGCACAACAGTCAGCGGGCACGGCAACTGGGACGCCTTTTCTGCCTACGCCGACGTTATCCGCGTCCCGCTGCCGTGACAGTGGGCCGGCGTCAGGTCTAACGCAGCCAGCGTGAAGTGCGAAGGCCATTCGTGCCTACGGGATGAAATAACCCCTTTCAGGCTGACGGAGCTGTCCCCACAAAGGGCTATTTTCCGTGCGGGGAAAATAAAGTCCCATTCAAAGCGGCAGACAACTGTCACGGAGTTGGTTGTTGTGTCCTGGCCCAGAGCAGAGACAGACGGCACCGACGGTCGGCGTCTGGTATCAGAGCAGATGGAGTGCGGCAGCGTTTATTCCTACCTAGCGACGGGCCTGTGGAAAACCTCTGACCGGTGTGCGTGAAACCGTGCGAGCGGTCGGTCACACATCGTTTTGTTAGGTACGTACGATAAACCAGTAGCTGCTACCAAAACCTCTCCTATAAAGCCTAAAAAAATATTCCCGGATAATTCTATTGTAAGAAGCGGCATTACTTTGGCACGCAGCGCTAACCTCTGCTTCTGGGAAGCAAGTCATCCAGCCCGGGACCCCGGCAGAGACAGAACAGCTCATCACCACTTAGGCTGTCTACAACCGCTGTATACGCAATAAAATGTCCTAGAGCGTTCACCTTCTAAGACATCAGCAACCTCAATTTTCAGGCCAATTTCCAAGTACCCCTGACACCAACGGCGTGCGGGCTGGAAATCACATGGCCGGTCACGTCTATCACACCTTCCTCATGCCCCACAGCCATCGTTCACATCAACACCTTCCTGTCACTAACACGCTTTCCTTGCTTGTTTATTTACTGACATTAATAATTTGACTTCCCTAACGCCTTACCTTGTCGTTCCTGCTGTGATTTCTGCCAAGAGAATTTCATGGCATGACCGGCTGGATGGGGAATCCCATTGCAAGGTGTGTCCGTTTCCCTGTTTTCACCCTAAACCGAGCCAATACGCCACAACAGGTTCCTCTTACGAAACTGTAGGAAAAGAATCCAATAATCCATTTCTTTGTCTGAATCCCAGACTTTGTGCAGACAATGAAATGGCAAGATTTCTGGACACAGTCCAGTTCGGCAGCCAACGGTGGTTTAAGGTTGCCTGTGATGCTGAGGGTCCTGAGCTGCACTCTCTCCGCTTCAGCCCGGTGCGGTTTGCCCAGAGTTTGGCATCTCTGCTGGCATCGAGGCAGATTGTGCGTTACAGCGTCTGCTCCCGAGGCCATCCAATAGCTCAACTGCTGGTGTCTGCGTTCACATTAGGAATCAGTAGCTTCCACATGTCCTCCCGGACTTCCAGGGCTACCAGGGATGTGGCAAGTGTGTACAGGGCTTGGCAGATCCCAAAAGCCCTGATCTGCAGGGCCTTTGACCCAGGCCTTTAGGAGATGTGCAGAAAAGGTAAGTGAACCCTGCACCAAGGAGCTTCAGAAAGACCCTGAGCTCTTCAAGCAGCATTTCTGCTGCTTTCTCACAGCCCAAGCCTGATACAACTGCAGTCCAGCGGCACGTTTCACCACCCAAGGTGGGTGCACGTCGTCCTCGTGTGCTCTTCTCTGAGCTGTCCCTGGACAAAGGTCCTTCCTCCCAGAGCCAGGTCCAACGTGCAATACGATTAACGCCTCTACTCCCTATATTATTTTCCCAAACGACAAAATGCACCTTATTCACCCTTCCAGACCCGCATCTTTTATTTGCATCTCTGCTCAGGCCTGGCATCGGTGACTCAGCACGGCAACATTTGGCCTCAAACAATCCTGCCCATAATAAAAACAAGAGTAAAACCAGCTAAACCCCCTGCTCTCAGATAGTCCCTTTCCCTGGTGTAACTCCAAAATCATGGGAGAGGCATGTTTTCCCTGTAGTGCCAGGCAAGTGTGACTTTTCCCGAGGAACGGAGCCTACCTTTGTAAGAAAGCCTCTGCAGTTTGCAAATCCAAAGGCCGACAGCAGATGCTGCATCGCTGGCCGGGCTCCAGGACAATAACCCCGCCAATGCACAGCCACCCAAGGAATAAAAGGTGTGGGTGTGTATAAATGAAAGCCTGTCCCTCCTGCCTTGCATGACGAAATGTTGGCCAAAGGGTGGCTGCTCTCCGATTATCACCTGAGTAACAGGTCAGGGACCGGGGCAGACGGTTCAGAAGGCGTCAACGGTGCTTCCTAGGAAACGTGGGCACCCTGACCGTCTTCAAAGTCAGCCGAGAGAGGTTATGGTTTTACCGCTGAAACATCAGAAACCGCAGCCCTTTTTCCTGAGCGTTTGCTTATGTTCTGCTCTCTCTAACTTTAGCTGCACGCTCTGCTAAACATATGGAGGTTTCTGCTCATATTCTCCTTGGAATCTGAAGAGATTTGAGCAAGCCAAAGGGAAAAAAAAAATAATAAATCTGAAGAACACTATTAGCTGTTGAATTCATACTGCAAATCACGAAAAGCCCTCCCGGATGGCGTGCAGAAAGTGTAAGGTTCATAAGCTGTTTCATGAGGTGTCAGTGGAAGACTTTCAAGAGGAACCTGGAACAGCTTTGCAATGCACATGAGAAGATACGTGCACGTGTATTTTTGCAGTTTCTGGGTAGGGAAGCGAGGGGGGTTACCTGCAGGGAAGTCCACTGTGAGGAGGAGAAGATATTACATGTAGTATTACAGGTATTCATTTCTAAAAAACACCACTGGGGTAAAACCGCATCAGAGAAGACCTGCTTTAGGGAGTTGCAGTGGTTAGGTGATGGGTTAACTGAAGGCTGCCTCCAGAAATTAATGAAGCAAGGAATGAGTCCAGGCTGAACTGGAGGAAAGGATCCTGAACCGATAAATACTGCCCTGTTACAGGGGAGCCTGGCACAGCTGCAGCTCCAGGAACTAAGGGAGCTGGAAAACCGCTGCCATCCCAGCGCCGCAGGCACAGGGGGAGTTTTTCCTTTGTGTTATTCGTCAGGAGCTTTCTGAATCCTGAAAACAGGTTTTAGTTTCTGAAAATAGGTTTTTAATACCTGAAACACTTCCAGCAGTGCTGGCATGAGCCGGTGCCAAGGGCTCTTTGAAATCTCAGCCTCGATGTGTTGCTTATGTTTATGTAATTTACTGCGGAGCTGAGAGTGAGAGCGCTGTGCTCTGAGCAGAGGTGGGAGTCAGGGGTTCCCCCTTCCTACAGAAAGAATCAGAGGCTCCTTCTTCCATGCACGAGGCCAATAATTTTCTGCAGCACATGCTGGGAAAGGGGGTGCAGAGGTCCGAAGGGGGAATGCCCCTTGTCCAGCCGCTCCGCATCACAGAGTGTGGAGGCTGGGAACTGAGGCTGCTCTGGATGTTCCTATGCTAGAGAGCAGCCAGAGGATTTCTGGAGCTCTGGATGAGACCCTGGGTGCCAGCTTCCTCCTGAAGCCTTATTAGAAGTCCCAGGTCTGGCCTTCAAAATGCCTCTTCTCCTGGCATTATTCGCCAGTGACCCTTCAAGCACCAACAGGACATGTTGCTGTCATTTAAATAAGTTAAATTGTACCAAATATGGCTGGTGGAGTTGTATTATATAGGGCAGTTGCCATTAAGCAAACATATTAAAAATGCAAATAAACCTCCAAGTAGTCACAGAGAGCAAGACCACCTTGCTAAAGTTGCCGTGAATACCTTTTGTTTGTTTTCTTGCTAGGAGAGCTCGCGGGAAGCTGGGGAGGGTCCTGGAAATGCACAAGGATTGCAGGGCCAGTAAATGAGGCCAAGTAGCTACTCTTGCATTTAAGCCTGTAAACCCTGATTCCGCAGCGTCTACACTCCAGAGATTATTTCAAAACAAATGGAGGAGGGGGGGGGGAAGTTTCAAGTACCACTTTGCTACGTTTCATTTGATGTCAAATCGGTTGTTTAGTTTTCGCCTGCAAGAGACTCCACCTCCCTTCAAAGTCCCCTTAAACCCTGTAGAGAATTTATCCGAGTTCAGCTCCTGCCTCGCACTGAACGGTTACACAGGCAAGGAAACCCGAATGTCCTCAGTCCCACTGCAGAGGATTCAGACATCTGGCGCCTTGGAAAACCGCCGCCTGAAAAAGAAGGATTTCCACTTGGATTGAATGGCTTGATGCTTCCATTTGTATTTTCTTGGCCCTATAAAGTAATTTAAAGGAAGACACCGCCTGTCACTGACCTGGAAAACACCTTCTTCCACCATTTTTTCTTCCTTTTTTTTTTTCCCCCCATATTTTTAGAGGAAAAAAAACCTCAAGGGGGAGAGTTGTTCCTTAGTTTTTGCTCCTCAAGCGTAGGTTATAAAATGCCAGGCAAGGAGGAGGCCCTCGGTATCGCCCATCTCCTCCTCAAACTGCATTGCATCACTTGGAAAACAGGACGAGAGGACATGAGACATCTCATCCCGATGTCTTTTTAACGGCACTTAGTCATATGCATGGGGATTCGTAACACCAGCATCTACTACAAGAAAGTGAGCAGATGCCAGGAGATTTTATTTTACCCTTAGCTGAAGCAAAAGCCATGAGCACATTTTCCATTTCAAATGCTAGCAACGCTTCGCAGGCCGTCTCCCTCGAGGACGGCGGCAACTGGACGGCGGTAACCCAGTTTACCCAGCCGGGATGGCAAATTGCTTTGTGGGCCATCACCTATTCCTTCATCGTTATCACGTCCATCGTTGGCAATGTCACCATCATCTGGATTATTCTTGCGCACAGGAGAATGAGGACTGCTACTAATTACTTTATCGTTAATTTGGCTCTTTCAGATTTGCTGATGTCTGCTTTCAATACCATCTTCAATTTCATTTACGCCAGTCACAACGTCTGGTACTTTGGCAAGGAATTCTGCAGGTTTCAGAACTGGTTCCCCATCACCGCAATGTTCGTGAGCATTTACTCCATGACAGCCGTGGCTGCAGAGAGGTAAGAGGCAAATAGAGAAGATAAGGTCCGAAAAATCCACCGTAAGCCATAAAAAACTAGTGCAATACTTTGTGCACTCACCGTGTCAGGTGCCTTATCAGCAAAGTGGAGGATTGCCAGGCAAACAGACGGTGGGGTTAGATGCTAGTTATGGCACAAACGGTAGGCTCTTCTCTCTTATCCCTGCTCTGAATCACACCCGAGCCTGTAACGAGTGGAAGAGGCTGGTATTATATTGTTCCCACTTTTTTTATCATAAATTGTCTCCCAGTCATCCTGCAATCTTAGTTTTTTGTAAACCACGGGAAGGACCCATCATTTGGACAGAGCCGGAGCGATACGAATATGCGGCGGGATGCTGAAAGTATCAGCATCCACAATCCCGCTTCCGAGTCCAGCAAACCAGCAGAAATAATGGGAATTGGATCAGAAATGGCAGAGTCTGCTCCAACAGTTCACAAGAATGACTTATTCCAAGAGGGAGGAAAGTAATTACAGTGATTTTGTTTGACTTCTGATGTAATTTCGTATGTTCATAATACCCTCTTGCGTCTGCCAAGTCTCTTTTACTCGAGCTTAAATTTGTGGAGTCTGAACGTGTTTACAGCTCATTGTTAAGTAGCATGACGCTGGGTTTCTTTTTACTAGAAAGAGGCCAAAAGTCCATGGGAATTTGCTTTCTTAAAGGCTTAAACTCCCTTCCAGGCTCTCTGCCCTCTTCCCTGTGCCTTCTTGTCTTCCTGCCGTTTCTTCCCCTCTCTGCCTGGGAATGTGCACCTTCTCCATCCTGTGTCTTACCCTGGTCAGCTGGATCCAGCATCCAGAAAAACCTGGCAGCTCTCTCCTGAGCCCTCCTGCTGACTCGGCGGTTCCCTTCAGGTTTCCTCCGTTCCCTATGGAGCGCGTGTATCCACGAAGGGCCCTTCCAGCTCCCTCGGGAGCGGAGCCAGCGTCCCTCCGGAGCCACCCGAAAAGCATTGCTCCCTGAGTCATCGGGGTCGCTTTCGTAACTCCCGCCCTCGCTCGCAGCTCGGTTCACCCCGGCGCACCCAGGGAAACGGGCGATAGGCAAATCAAACCAGATAAACGAACCGGGCGGAGAAGGAAGGCTCTGCCCCGTGCGTACCGCCCGCCGTAAGCCACACCGGAGCTGGGGCTGTGGCCTGGGTGGGCACGCAGGGATGAACCTCTGGGAAGGTTCGCCAGCAAGCGCAGGGATGAACCGTGCATTTATCAGCCTGCCGTTGTCCAGATGAAAGCAAATCCCTATTTAGAAGCAACGGCAGCTTAGTTGTAGTCTCAAATACTCTTTTGTTGTTCCTGGCTTTAAATCAAGGCTTGTGGGTGAGAGCTGTTTTATAGATGTGGTCTGCCAAAGAATATCATTACTTATATTAATACATAAATCCATTTCTGCCTGTCCTCGTGTCTCCCTACTCTTGTTCCTTTCGGTGAACAACCCTATACAGCCAAAATCTCTTCAGTCACGTGGCACAGATCTGAAACAAAACTTGGCATCTCGCTGCAAACCATATTTAGCTATTCTCTGCTTAACCTTAAAATAGATCCTGACACTGTCTCCTGGAAACTCATGGCTTCCATTTATTGTTATGAGAACATGCGTTCACTTGGGGCTTCGTTGTTTAACTTTGATAAAACAACGTCTTTTGAAGTGGGTTACTGTAAGGAAGGAGGCTAAGAAGTGACAGCTCTATAAGTCATCTTTGTCTTCCGTGGAAAAGGCCCTGGTTGCTCACCGCTGGGTTTAGGAGCACTCAGCTTCCCCGTTTCAGGCTGCTCTGTGTACCGGAGCAGCTGTTCCCACTCCCTGCTTTCCCCAGCGCTCCAGGCAGAAATGTAGTTTACCAGCTCAGGTTTCACACTCCAGCTAGCAAAGCCTCCTAGGCCCTCTTCGCAAAGTGTACAAAAGCATCCAAAATTCAGCTTGTTTCGCCTGTGTGGGATGAGGAAGGGGACCAGGTGCATGGTCCCAAGCATCCCGGGATGTTGCAGGGAGCGGGGGCACAGGGAGCACGAGCAGCAGGGACAAAGGCAGTCCTGCGGCACGACGAGATCTCAGCAGGTTTGGTAAACCTCCCAACTTGCAGGAGCTCGCCCAAAAGCGCGGCTCGCCTCGGGGTGCACCCCTGGCTGAGTGGGAAAGCCTCCCCGCAGCAGCCCTACAACACCTTCAGGATCTGCAACCCGGGCTGCCGCGTTGGGCTGCGTTGGCAGCACAGCGGTGGCATCATTTATAGCCGGGACTTGCCATCCGCCAAAGGTCATGGATTTGGGGGCACTTCCGCGGGCAACTGTTCTGGAGAATATTTGCCGCCAGATTCTCCCCTGACCAGATTCAAGCGTTGTACAACGCTGCCTGCAAGTTAAAGAAAAGCGAGGTGGAATGAGAAAAACCTGTAGCTAAGTAAGGCTGTGCTGCCGTGGAGCTCTGCCCCAGCGTGCCGCCCGTCGTACATCGTACAGCTGCCCTTGGTCCCGCGGCGGGAGCCGGGCAGAGCTCCCTCCCAACAGCCTGGCCCACAGACAGCACAGAGCTTGGCAGCTTCCGCTATGAAAACCAGGAGGCAATTGGCATTTTCCACTCTGTTTTGCCTTTG
>NW_010274512.1:0-12467 GCF_000690775.1 Eurypyga helias | reverse complement strand
AAAGCGTGACAAGAAATGCATAATTGATTACGTACTCCTTACGACACCATGCATTTCAACACGGGGAACTTAAAACCGGGGAGCGCCCCGGGCTTGCAAGTAATCTAATAGTCAGATGTGCCATGAGGGCTCGGAGCAGGTGTGGGACGGAAGGGTCAGCCTTCCCCTTCCACCGCCAGCACAAGCACTCCAGCCTTTACAGGCGGAGGTGGATGGCACAAGGCTACAGGTCAGTGGGGAAAAATTCAGGGTAGAGGATACTCGAGAGCCCAATCTGCTATTGCGACAGCACGGGGCATCAGAGGAGATCGACATAATTAGGGAAGAACAGGGTGGTTAGGGTGAATTTTTTTTTTTTTTTTGGTAGAGGGAGGAGAGAAGAGCATGGTATTAGTTAGTGCGTAACTCCAAGCTGACACCAGCATTTCACAGCGTGAAATTTCAGACCAAACACAAAGTGCTTGAAAAATTAATTAGGAAAAAAAAAGAAGAAACATTCAAAGTAAGAGGAATACTCACAAAGACTATGCAGAAGGCAGAGATGATAGCTTCCTCCTCACACAAGAAGCATCCATCCACATGGGTTTAAGATATTCTGCCTTAAGCCTCGCGTTCAGCCTCTTCAGAAAGGATTTCTCTCCTTCCAATTATTTGTAGCCTGGAACCTGCCAAAATATCTCTATAAATAAAGCCCTCCATACTGTCCGGTGAGTTTTTATGCTCGCTGTGTTTGTTGTATAGCTTACCGATGCAACTGTAAAAGTATTACCTACTTTTCTTGCAGGTACATGGCGATAATTCATCCCTTTAAGCCCAGGCTCTCTGCTGGGAGCACCAGAGTCATCATAGGGATAATCTGGCTGGTGGCATTCGGGCTCGCCTTCCCGCAGTGCTTCTACGCCGAGATCAAGTTGGACAACGGAACGACGAAATGCATCGTCGTCTGGCCCGGTGACGTCGGATCCAAGCACCAGCTCACGTAAGAGAAACAAAAACAACTCCCAATTTGTGAAAAAGTTAACTATTGCATTAATTTCACCTCCGAATTTTTGGCTGCAGGCAGTACTGGGGAGGGAGAAGAGGGAGGATTGGGGGAACCACACAGCAGGGGAACAGGAGGCTGGGGCAGCCCACCCAAGCTCAGTTTAAACCAGCTGTGGGAAAAGGTGCCAGGTGATCATGGCTCAGGATAAAGCAGCATGATGCAGCATCCTCCCCTGCTTTGAAAACTGGTTATAAGATCTAGAAACCCTTGATACAGGGCTCGGTGGAGTTAAGAGAAACCAGCGCACAAGGTCTCTAAACAAGCAATAAATCCTGGTTCCAAAGATTTGGGGTTTTCTCCCTTCTTCAGGCAGGAGGAAACTGGGTATCTTTAATGCTGAGAAGCCACATAATTAGTTAAGAGTTGCTCTTAGGGGGGTGGGGGATGGGAAGAGGAGCATATATCAAACATCCCGAGGTTTCACAGGCTGACTTATCTGGGCACACATCTGCGCTCCCCAAACCCTCACAGCAATCTCCTCCTGCTTTAAAGTAAGATTGTTCAGACAGGTGAAACGAGCCATACCCGGCATTTGGGAGATCTGCTGTGATTAATCATCATTCAGGGCACGTGATACACAGAGCCATTTGAGAAATCCATCACGCGAGACGTATTTATACAAAGTAATAATGGAAGAGCTGCGGAAAAGGAACAAATTGATTAACAAAATGGAAACCATTTTTCAAACCAAAACCGAGTGCTAAACTCCCCGTGTCCGTTCTTCACTGCTTTTGCCCAGCTACGTGCGACCAGGGATGTTTTTTCCCTCTCGGCCTTCCTCCCTGGCAGACAGCTGGATGGCTCCCGCGGTTAGTTAGCTCCACACTAACTGGGTTTCTCACTAATATGTGCCAAGTTTCAGGAGCTTCGTGATAATTTTGGCTGAGCTGCAGCATGTTTAGCCACTAGTGGGCAGTTGTCCCGTCTCCAAGGTGACAGAAGAGTGACTCACACCAGGATGGGTGATGTTCCTCCTAGGGCTCCTTGGTTGGTGCCCCACGGATGGGGAACACAACGTGCCAGGCTCCTGCCGACTGAGAAGGAGGGATGGTAGATAATCACTTATATAGAAGTCACTGGGAACTATTTCATTCCGATGAAAAGCGTGAGGTTTATTTCTCCCACATCCATTGTTTGGGAAGGATTGAAACAGTTTCCCAGCATGCCGACGGAATCTCTGCGGGCTGGAAAGGCTGGTCCTGAACACGGCAAACAACGGGGCAGGTTCTTTCTGGGATCCCCAGCTGAAGAGCAGCAGCTCCCGAACACAATCCACCATGTCATTCCCCAGCTCGCTCCCCCTGACCAGCCTCAGATTTGCTGGCTTTAGCAGCTTTCCTAGAAAGAAGTTGGAAGCAGCACTTCCCAGAAATCATCTTGAGCGATGGATCTGTTGGGACAGATGCCTGGAAAACAGACCACAGAGAAAAAGCGAAGTGCAGCCAGTCATGTGCTAGTCCCAATACCGTGAAAAAGAAATACTAAGAAATCCAAAGGAAAAAAAAAAAAAAAACCCCAAACAAAAACAAACCACCAAAGAAAGGGAGAACTGGGTTCCTCTGTTGATTGTGGGTCATCCAAATCCATCGTAGCTGAGTAAAACCAGTCTTCAAGATTCCTAGACTTCAGAACAAAGGAAAATCCTTTCTGCAGGGGAAAAAAGTGTATAATTATGTAAGAAACAAGTTAAAAAAAAATACCTCAAACAATGCACCACTGTGACTGCCAGTGCCTGAGAAATACTGGATATGAAGGGACAGAATTTGTAGAATTTTAACCAAAAAAAAAAATTCCCATCCTCTCCTCCTCCCAAGATGGGAATCCTGAAAGCGCTTTGCTGTGCTCCACACATGGTATTAGACCTTCCAAAGAGGTACTGCCTGGAGGACCTTCCAAAGAGGTACTGCCTGGAGGACAGCTGGGAAGGGTGGAAAACAGGCAGGGACAAACTTGACATATTTCACAAATGGACTATTTTTCTACACCAACTGCACCCACCCCAAGGAGCACACGCCGCCGAGCGCCCCGCGAAGCAGCTGACCCCACTCCCTGATGGGGCGAGTAACTCCCGAGTAAGACCATTTGTGCCCGGCCTTCTGCGGCCATTGCCAGCGGTGTGTGCCAGGGCCCTCCGGCCTCATCCCGGCTTTCACACGGTTTATGTTAACTTGACAGCTGCTGTAACCCAGCGAGCAGGCTGTTCCCTCCCCATAAATGGTTGCTTAATATACTCATAGAATCACAGACTGGTTTGGGTTGGAAGGGACCTTAAAGCCCATCCAGTTCCAACCCCCCTGCCATGGGCAGGGACACCTTCCACTAGACCAGGTTGCTCCAAGCCTCATCCAGCCTGGCCTTGAAGACGGGACCCCAGCATGAGGGGACCAGCAGAAGCTTGCGGGGCAACGCGGCCAGCTAGGAAGGGCCGAGCTAAACTCCAGCCAAAAGGAGACGCCAGCGCTTTCAGCTGGAGCAGCATCCCAGTAACCTGTCAGTGACACACAACTGTGTGTGCACACACGTGTACGAGCAGCCCGCACGGCAAACGCAGCAGAGCGCCGCTCACTTCCTGCGTGCTGCGAGCAGGCAACATTCCTTCCTTGCCGTCTCCAGCCTTCCCTGCCCACTCCGTGCTCTCAGCAGCCAGCTACGTCTCGCAGTCCCCGATCCAGGTTTTTTCACTCTTGCCGAATTAAGCCGTCGGCACGATTGCATCCGTCGAGTTACTCTGCAGTTTTGGGGATATTCCTTTTCCGTCTCTGAGATTTTTACAGCCACAGGTCTCAGACGTGTCTCTTTCCCGATGCAGTGGGAGAGCAGAGTTCAGCGCAGGTGGCCATGGACTGCAGCCCCCCGATAAATCGCATTACTCCGTTCCGAAAGAGCAGTAAATCCAATCCCAGGACTGATTGTCACAACAGGAGAGAGATGAGCTTTGCTGCTTACAGAAGTCCCTGTAACGATGTTTAGAGGCAAAATTTCTGGTTCTTTATGCTTTGGGGTTGAAGTTAATGGGAGCCAGACATGACAATTTCTGAAAGAGCCCTTCAAGAGACACACTGACTGTGAAAACGTGCTTGTTCTTCTCTTTCAGGTATCACATTGCAGTGATCGTGTTGATTTATTTACTGCCTTTAATGGTGATGTTTGTTGCATACAGCATTATAGGAATTACTCTGTGGAGCAGCGCGGTTCCAGGCAACCACCTTAACAGAGACCGCTACGAACACCAAGTTAATGCCAAAAAAAAGGTCAGAAGTGAACCTTAAAAATAATTACCCTCTGCACAACAGCCCTGCTGGCTCCAGTTCCAAAACAGAGCTTGCATTTGACACCAATTCTTGTGGGATTGGGCATGAAGGGTTGACAAAATATTTTGGGCTGGGGGTAAAGGGCACCACACAGCAAGTATAAAATATGGTGATTTACATGCACCAGCCAGCCTTCAAGGAAAAAAGGCTCACGCCGGTGGGCAGTGGGCCAGTTCCTTGGAGAGTAAAGCCTGGCGTCCAGTGAATCCGCACGTCGCAGGATAAACCAGGGAAAAGGTCTGAACAGGGTGGAGAGGTTGCAGTGGAATGGCAGTTATCAGCTCTCTGACAGAGCTGCAAGCAGTTCCTCTGCAGGAAGTCCACCCGACACACCGGGAAACGTTTGCTCTAACTCTCTCCCCATTCCCAGTTTCCACCCTCAGGGCTGGTTTCTCTGCTATCGCAGCCCAGCTCTACGTACCGCACACGGCGCGTCAGGAGGGCAAACCAGACCCGAACCAGAAGCAGCGTTTCCCAGTCCCGCAGCAAGCTCAGACGATCACCCAGAGGCCTGGGAATAACACGCTGGTTTTGTTTTCCTAGTTCGTGAAGACCATGGTGGTAGTCGTGGTCATTTTTGCTGTCTGCTGGCTGCCCTATCACATCTACTTCATCCTGGGGAGCTTCAAGGAAGACATCTACCAGCAGAATTACATCCAGCAGGTTTATCTCGCAATCTTTCTCCTTGCCATGAGCTCAACCATGTACAACCCCATCATATACTGCTGTCTCAACCAAAGGTGAGCGGCGCGCACGCGTGCGAGATGAGCCACATTTCTGCGAGTGAGATTTCAACTCGCCCCTGAAGATTTTCTGCCTCGGAATAAAGCACAGGCAGCAGGCCTGGGATCAGCAGCGCAGCCACGTTTACACCCATTTCCACATGCAGGCTACCTTATTTCCAAGGAAGAAATCTGTAATCCCTGCAGTGCATGTGCTGACCTAATGCTGGGCTGGCTCGGCCACCCACTCCTCCCGGGTCCCCACGCCTCTAGCGCAAGCCCTGAGCCCCCCAGCGCAGGCACTGGGGGGTGGGAGCAGCCCACGGGTGACCTGCCATGAGTCCCATCTGGGTATGCTGCTACAAGCGAGCAGCTGGGAGAGCGCAACCCCAGCATGCCAAGAGATGTCTCTCTTGCTCTGTGCTGAGAACAGGCTGCTCTCGGGACACTGGTGCGGCGGGATGCTGAGTGTGGGGAGCTGCTCTGGCTGCCCTTCAGATCTCCATGCCAAATCCTGCCTGCACATCCCACTGCCAGACCTCTCTTCAGCCTAGCCGCGTGCACGGCGAGCTCTAAGGGTAACACATGGTTATCAGCACACCACTTCCAGCACCTTCAGTGCTGTGTCACTGGGACTCCACCAGCAAGACGCCTAATGACGAGGATGCTCACTCCTCCAGAGCCTTTCAAACAGCATCCTGCCTTTAGGCTCGCAAAAGAAGGCAGTTATGCAGCCCTTCAGCCAATCTGCATTTAACATTAAACACCCAAACACATCTTCCCCCTCCCTCAGAAAGCAGAGAGCTTCCTCATTTAATTATTCATGGCTTTTTAAAAAGCTCCCAGTGGTTAGATGGAAATATTTTCCTCAGACGCTCAGCTTCTCACAAATGCTGTTATCGGGCATGGTCAGCACCATCTACCCAGCACATCAAACATCCTGCCACTGCACTGATCTTACATATTTACTTAAAATACAAGAAAAACTGATCATAAACTCCCACTGCGCTTCCCTCCATGGTTTTATACATTTAGCTCTTCATCCCATTGCTTTGGTTTCAATAGAAACTTTTTATTTCCATGGTCATTCAGCAGTAGAACCAAGTCACACATTCATTCTTTCTCCCTGCAATTAAAAAGATCATCTAATTTCTTGTCTTACGTTTACAGGTTTCGTTCCGGCTTCAAATTAGCCTTCCGGTGGTGTCCCTGCATAAAGGCAACTGAGAAAGACAAACTCAAACTTATGTCCCCATCTCTTTACCAGACAACCCACAGGAAGTCAAGAACAAGTTTCAACACCGAAAGTCACTTGAACGAGAAAGAGAAGACATCGTTTATCCTCACCGAGCTAACGCTTTGATTGTCTCCTCCTGGTTTTGGCTCTATCCGAACACACCATTTCAAGGCAGGAGATCTGTGGAAGCCTGAGGCAGACCTTTTTTTTCCTGGAGTAACTGTTTCCTGCGGGGCTTTCTCAGATGCCATCAGCATTGAAAGCAGTCTGCTGATAATACTTATGTCAATATAGGTCCAAATGTCACCCAGCTACGGATGCGAGTTCAGCCCTCCCTTACCCCGACACCTGCAATACTGAACAGAGGTTTTGCCCGCGAGGTGAAGAAAGCAGCAAAGCAGACCTGAGGCAGTGCCAATCCGTAGAATATCAATTGTTCTCTTCAGAAAAATCTCCTGCTTTGTGTTCCACCAAGAGGCTGAAATCTGGAAAAGAGGTGATGGAGCAGAAAGGCTGGGGCACATCTGGCCCGGTTCGGGTGGACCCTTGGAGCTGCACGGGCAGCGAAGCCCCACGGCTCAGCAGCCCCAAGGCAGACAAGACAGTGGAGCAAAGCTTGTTTACGACAAAAGCAAATACTAACACATCCAGACTGAAAAGCCTGCCCTGAAATTTTCCCAAAGTCTGGGAGTTTCATGCCAGCGGTTTCACCAGCACCATCTCTCCTCAGTTAAAAGTGAGAAATAGTTTCTTAAGACGTTGTCATTGCATGGATTTCTATAACCTTGTAACAAAATACGATGTCATTTTCCTATTAAACTTTAACCAAGTGATTCCTCCGAGTTGACACAGTTCATTGTGGTGCCTAATTCGGAGAGCGAGGCTCTCCGCAGAGTCGGCAGCCAGGTGTGGGATGCTCACTGGCTTGGTCAGGGCTCATGGATCCAATCGGAAAACCCCTCTTTTACCTCCTCTTAGTCCTAACTGCAGTCTGACCCATTGCTGTCTTTTCCCAGCTAGCTCTTGCATCTTCCCTTTCCAGACTTACCCCATCATCACTGTTCTTCTCGCATATGAAAACAAAGGCTGAAATACGTCATCCTCAAAGCCTGAGGCATTATGTGCAGGCATGCAAAACAGGAGAAACTGAAATGCAAACGTTATAGAAAGGTAATAAAGCACTTAATACTGGTGCGATAAGTAGCACCTCACATCCACCTTCACCTTTCACGACAGGTTTGTATACAATCACAGAGCCATACCTTAGCATGGAAAAAGCTCCTACAATGTGACAAGATCCAATTACTTAAATACTCTCCTTGGCTCTGGGAAAGCAAAACTACAAAGTGTTGCCAGGCTTAAATTCTGCAGGAAATTCAAATAAAAGATTCATGGTTTGAACTGAAAGAGAACTCAGGGATATGATTTTCCCAGCTGTTTCAGTACAGGAACCAGATATATCTTCTTTCTCCACTTAACCTTCTTCACCTCCCAGGCTGCTGTGGAGAAAAAATATGTTACACAAGAAACCTAACAAATTTGTCTCGCTAATGGGACAACACAGCACAGGGCTGTATGCCCTTCTTCAGAAGCTGGTTGTTTTAAATCACTCCAGCAGGTCGTTTATAGCCTGGATGTCCAGCCCTCTTAACTGGCCAGCCTGCTCTTCCCAAGACTGCACAGCCAGGGTGCGCACAGGGCAGGGGGGGAGCAGCGGACAGCCACCACCAAGTCATTCTTCTGAAGGGATTCAAAACCATTTGGGAGGGATGCTCTGCAAGAGGCACACACCCCTGGGATCAGACCAGAGCTTACGAAGACTGGCTCTGAGGAACTGAGGGACACCTACCCACAGAGATCGCTGTTTGATGTACACAAGCTGTACCTCTCCCATGCCCTGCTGATGTGACTGTAAGGCTTCTAAACCCTTTAAATCCTGCAGCGTTCTAACACGGATCTTTTCAGAGCAAGCAGGCCTATCGAGCATCCCATCTTCCCCTCCATCGTCCGTCACACCTTCACACCCAGCCAGAGCCTATTTCAGATGCCCAAGCGTCACGCACGTGCTGGCAGCGTCTCCCCTGGCAGGCACTCACATTTCCTGACAGCCTAAAGGCGTCTCTCTTGTTCAGGTGTAGAAAGCAGGGGAGGATTTCTTCAGGCTGCGTGCAAAACTGCCCGTGCCCTGAAGGATTCACACTGCAGATCCTGAAAAGTTTCTCTGCTAAGAACAGCACCAGTTAAGAAAGCAGAGATGCTCTGAGCCCTCGTTAGATACTGGAAGAAAAGGCACGCCAAGGCAGACTGTATTATTTCCCGCGATACGCGAGGTAACAGGGACACCGTGCTCCGCAGTAAATACATGCAATGCTTCGTATAAATATAGATGTGATTAAATACCACCTCCAGGTCAGCAATAAATCCCTCCTCTGCCCAGTTACTCGTGCTCTAAGCAGCAACGGAGTCCCTGCAGTCAGCAGACAAAAACGTTAGAAGAAACTCATGTTTATGGCAAAGGAATGAACAAAAAGCACAGAACGGGGTTCAGAAGTTCAGAAACACTTTATTTTGCCTTCTGCTATTTTCTTAAGAAAACAAAACAAAACAAAGTCTGCTTGTTTTAAAACCCATTCAAAAGGCTTCTGAGAGAACCCCCAGAGGAGCAAGGAGCGGATGACATTACAACAGTGGTATGCAAATGGTCTTTTCCCCAGGAAATATAAGATTTTTGTGTTCATATTGCAGTAATTACAGCTTAACAATTAAGAGGACTATGATTTTATTCACCAAGCCTAAAAGCTTTAGACATCTCAGTCATTGCTTGGATAACATGGGAGACATGTCTTCGGACAGTTACAGCCTGTGATTCACTTGGAACAGTTTCCTAGGGGGTAAGAAGTAGTCTGGAAATGGAAATCCCGCCAGGTCTCCCTTTGGAAAAGAACTGCGGTGTCTTATCGAGCACATCACCTAGGGCCCACAGTAGGAAAAGTTGCGCTGTTAGAAACACAAACTCACTCCCTATTTGTTATGAGCTGGATCCAACCAACAAAACGACCTATGCCAGCGTCTCCAAAATTCAGTCACCCTGAGACCAAGTTTAACTTCCACTGCTCATCAAGCCTCTATCCTGCACTGAGCCTAGCCCTCAGGTGCTGAAGAGCTCCGAACCCAGGTCCCCGGGCACGGCTCACACCACCCTACAGCGCTGCCGACGGCAGGCCTAAGATTTGCAAACCTTCAAGCAATTAAAATGCAACGTGTCCCCTGTGCCCGAAAAGCTTTCTCACCTTCCTCTGTCTCCTACCTGGGGTCATAGCTGCACATCAAGGGTGTCAGAGGCTATCCGAGCTGTAACATGAGGGGTTACTGGAGAAGCACAACTGTAGCGTCTGCAGAAGGGGCTTTCACGCACAACTCCAACACAGGGACTGTAAACCAGCGGTGCACCAGCTCCTGACACCGTGATTCTGCACGCGTTAGCCCTACGCACACAGGGAGGTTACAGGCTCTGACGCGCATCAGACCTCTGCGGGGACGCAGCGACCGTAACGCACCCGTCACCGTGTACCCGGCAAAGCCAAACACAATCAATCGCGTCGGCTTGGACGCAGCGTGCTGAGGTTTTCCTGCGCCGCGGCTCCCCCCACACGAGACGCGCCCGGACAAACCACACGCGCCCGAAGATTTGGGCGTTGTCAGCTCTGTGCCTCTGCTGAACTACATGAGGAAACACGGGGCATGGGGACCTGGGTGAAATCCACCCTGTTTGAGTCTGACCCTGAATGCCCGGGGATAAAAACACACACACAAAACACAGGCACCACCGGGATTAGGTTGCAGCTCTCCCTACACAATAGCTCTTCCCAAAGCACTAAGCCACCAGCCAACAGCACCTCTTCCAGAAAGAACCACTAAACACCAGTTAACGCACATCAAAAAAGTTTAATATTTTCACAAGTATCACGTAACACTAGTATTGGAGCTACTAGTGCGCAGAGTAAAAAGACTCTCTACCTTTGCAAAACCAGTTAGGCATGCAATTTTTCAGGTAGACACACACTTAAAGCTGCAAGGACTGTTTGTGACTCACATGTTACAACATTCACTCACAGTGCACCATAATGCATATTGAAATGTTATCGATAGGGCAATCCAAATCTTAGGGGAGTGGAAGGAGGACAAAGAGGAGTAGCCTGCAAATTTCCATCTACTTTCTGCAGGAAAAGGCAGCAGGGAAAACCATGCAGAGATCTCAGATTCATTTTTGGTAGAAGAGCGGGAATTAAGGACTACTGTGTGGTCTCCCTCTTTGCAGAAAGCGGCGTGACTTGCACACGTTATTCAACGTTTGCCTTCCCAACTGCTGCTCGGTTTAAGTAACGCAACCCGTATGCAAAGGTAAGAACGGCATTGACTCGACAGAGGACAGGATACGCCAAGTGTGTATGATCTTGGTTGTTGTTTTTAGTCCTTGGGATAAGCTGGGTCCGGTTTTGGCTTTGTGGTTTGTTTAGTTTATGCCCCCCAGGTCCTCAAAGGCAAGATCAAAATCAAACCCTCATATTCCTTTCTGATCAGTAACTCCAGCTGAGTGTTTGTGTTTTGGAGTGGCTGCTTAACGGTATTAAAGATTAAAGCTCTGTGTGGAAGCAAATATCCATTTAAGGCGAGAGACAGGAGTACACACACCCGAGTGACACTGGGTAGCTGCAGGCTGGGTAGAAGGGCAGCTGCAGTGCCCTCATCTAGACTAACAAGAAGAGATAGAAAATATTTTGTCTAAGAACCCTTAAACAGAAGAATACTTAGGGACCACATATCTACCGATTTCCCGGGTCTGGAGATTTGGATTACCACGATCACCAACCACTTTGTTCTATTCTTGAGGGATTTCTTGCTGGGAACGCGGTAAGATTTCGCCCAGTAACACAACACTATTCACAGAAGCAATGGGAAATACCAGTGGAACCAGATCTGTGGGACGAGGGCGTTTACTTTTACCATAAAACAGGCATCAGGGAAGCAAGGAAGTCGCATTGTCAAGTCCCACTATAGAGTTACGTGCGTGCACAGTGCTGACACACCATCACGTTTTCACAATCGCTTTAGACGAAACAACAGCAGGTAGATAGGCAGGAGGGAACTGTTGCTTCCCCTTCGCTAAAAGCATCAACACCCAGGTCTGGTGGTCAGCGCGCCGGCGGTGCGCTTAACACGGGGATGCTGCAAAGAACACGTTTGGTACGATGCAACGGCAGCTCTCAACGCACATCACTTGGGGGCAATTTCGTCTCGGACAACAACCAATTTCTGACAGCTGCAGAAATTATAGACTGATTCTTCCATGACCTACGGATGGGGGGAGGTACCAAGGTGAATAAGAAACATGCAGATTGGGGTCCAGAAACAGGAGATATTATTAACAGCACACATTCTATTTTATATCCTATTCTTTTATGTCATTAGTTGTATTTTTTTCCCCCGATAAAGCAGTGAGTTCTGGGTTTTTACCAGTTCCGACTACGCAGTCGCTGCTTTATGAGAAAGTGCTCACAAGACAGAATCGGGGACGGGACTGTGGAGTTCAGTTCTGCTCGGCATCGCGAAGCCTGCATCCCACCGCTGTGATGAGCGCTGCCCCTTTCCCGCTGCCGTCCTCCGACAGCAGGAAGGTCACGTCGCAGTTGGGTGCCAGGTCTTTGACTGTTTGGTGCATGATCCTCGAAAAGCTGTGAATGAAAGCAACGGCAGCGGGTGAGGGAGGTCCCGCAACACCCGCAGGGTGTAGGACCACCACGGGCCTTCATGGTGCTCCCCATTTCACCGGGAAAAGAACTGAAACACTGATAATTATGGTGGATTTGAAGACCAAGAGTGGGAATGGGAGTTAAAGGAAAAAGGCACTTGCATCCCACCCTTGCCTCTCTGCCTGTGAGGGGTTACCTGGATTGCTAGTACCACAGCAACGGGGAAAGAGAGACCACGTAGGATCGCCTCCTTCCCACCTGCCTCCGTGCATGCCAGAGATGGGCACTAGTGCTCTCCTCCTGCCGCTCGCTCTTTTAGACTCCTGCCCTTGCCTGCCATCGCTTGGCAGCAGCCCATCTCCTCTGCACTGAACAAGAACACCCTTGTGCTGGGTTCAGTCA
>NW_010274511.1:0-2024 GCF_000690775.1 Eurypyga helias | reverse complement strand
CCGCCCGCCCCACAGCCCCTGCACCCCACCGCCCCGCTTCTCTTCCCGCAGCGGAGAAGTGGCAGGCTCTCTACACCATCCTGGAAGCTTTTGGCAATAGCAGCACCGGCATGAACGGCAACGCCACCCGCTTCTCCCAGATCATCTCTTTGGACTTCGACCAGGCTGGGCAGGTGGCATCTGCCTCTGTACAGGTGAGGGGGCCAGGGTGGCTCCCCCTCAGCACAGGAGACGGTCCATCCTCACTCAGGTGGCCCCCCTCAGCGTGGGAGCTGATCTGTCCTTAGCGGGGTGGTCCTCCTTGGCATGGGAGCTGGTCCGTCCTTGCCAGGGTGGCCCCCCTTGGCACAGGAACCAGTCCATCCTCACCAGGGTGGTCCCCCTCGGCATGGGAGCTGGTCCATCCTCACCAGGGTGGTCCCCCTCGGCATGGGAGCTGGTCCATCCTCACCAGGGTGGTCCCCCTCGGCATGGGAGCTGGTCCATCCTCACCAGGGTGGTCCCCCTCGGCATGGGAGCTGGTCCATCCTCACCAGGGTGGTCCCCCTCGGCATGGGAGCTGGTCCAGTGGGCCCCCACCCATCCTCACCAGGGTGGTCCCCCTCCGCTGGCTGCCCCGCTGCACTCGCAGCGCTCAGCAGCCCGTCCCACTCTCATCTTTGTTTGCACCCAGCCGTGCACTGATCACATCGACCCCCCATCCTTGCTGGGTTAGCCCCGATATCGGGGCGTCTGTCTCCCAGATCCCGCCCTGCTGTGGTAACGGCAGATCCCTTAAAACATCCTCACCAGGGTGGTCCCCCTCCGCTGGCTGCCCCGCTGCACTCGCAGCGCTCAGCAGCCCGTCCCACTCTCATCTTTGTTTGCACCCAGCCGTGCACTGATCACATCGACCCCCCATCCTTGCTGGGTTAGCCCCGATATCGGGGCGTCTGTCTCCCAGATCCCGCCCTGCTGTGGTAACGGCAGATCCCTTAAAATTCATCTGAGCTGCTTCCTGCTCCAGTAGTAGCGGACACCCCGGGAGCGGAGATGCTCACGGGTTGCTTGGACGATGTTTGCGCTCAGACGATGCCCTGCGGCGGGTGGGAGACCCTCACGTCTCCGCAGGGATCCTGGGCAGGCAGCAGGGATGAGGCTGGGGTGGGCCGGGGGGAGGTCTTGGTGGGAGCAGAGACCTCAGGGATGGTTCCCAATCCTCCCACTTTTGCCAGACGCTGCTGCTGGAGAAGCTGCGTGTCGCCAGGCGCCCGGCCAACGAGGCCACCTTCAACGTCTTCTACTACCTGCTGGCCTGCTCCGACAGCGCCCTGCGGTGAGCTGGGGGGGGTGAGGACACGTCCCCAGCACGGGAGGGTCTCCAGGGTCTCCCACATGGGGCCAATCCCGGTGTTTATCCCCACAGGACTGAGCTTCACTTCAACCACCTGGCAGAGAACAACGTCTTCGGCATCGCGCCCCTCTCCAAGGTCTCTGCTGTGGGGTTGGGGCGGGGGGACAGGACACGGGGTTCAGTGACCCATTTGGGTGTGGGGAGAAGCAGAGTCGGGCTCCCACGCTGATGGCTCCCGGTCTTCTCCGCAGCCGGAGGAAAAGCAGAAGGCAACGCAGCAGTTCAACAAGCTCCAGGCTGCCATGAAGGTGATGGGCATCTCCGGTGATGAGCAGAAAGCCTTCTGGCTTGTCCTGGGGGCCATTTATCATCTGGGGGCCGCCGGGGCCACGAAAGGTAACGAGCTGCTCGGGGCTGATGGCTCCACGGGGTGCCGGAGCGATGGCCGGTCCCTGGGTGGGCCTCTCCGGTGCCGAGCAGAAAGCCTTCTGGCTTGTCCTGGGGGCCATTTATCATCTGGGGGCCGCCGGGGCCACGAAAGGTAACGAGCTGCTCGGGGCTGATGGCTCCACGGGGTGCCGGAGCGATGGCCGGTCCCTGGCAAGCCAGCCCCCTTGGGGGCAGTGTGTGGGGCCGAGGGACAGTGCCCTGGTACCCCGGGGCACCCGGCTTTGCTCCCTCCCTCAGGGTG
>NW_010274510.1:0-220 GCF_000690775.1 Eurypyga helias | reverse complement strand
CCAAGCGCCACATGCCCCGGCACCCATCACCACCCCCATGTGTCCTGACCCCCAGTGCCACATCCCAGGGGACCCCGTCACCCCCCGGTGCTGTGTCACCGGCCCCGCAGGGGTTCCGGGCCGTGCCGGTGTCACCGGGGCGGTGGCCTCACCTCTGCACCTTGCTGGACATCTCGATGGGGCGCCCGATGTTGCGGGTCTCCAGGTCGAAGTGGGGGTC
>NW_010274509.1:40555-66327 GCF_000690775.1 Eurypyga helias | reverse complement strand
GGTTTGATAGAGGTAGACTTCTCCACAACGGACCACGAGGGAGCACTGATGGGGAGATGTGGGCATGCATACTCAATCTCGGGAGCAACCTAAGGGTTTTCCCTCAGGTCAAGGCATGCAGACAGAGAACAAGACAGCTGAAACTTGTGTCATTTTTTTGCTCAGCTTCAGGAGGAAACGAGTTATGCAACTGCAGCATCTGTCAGAGTCTTCCAGTAATTTGTGGGCTTGTTGCTCAATACAGCAGAATTAGACAGAGCAGGAGATGGCCCAAAGACTTTAAATGCTCTCACACTTTATGAAAATCATTAGCTGGGCAGAGGCAAGATATATTTATATCATTTTATTTGTCCATTTACAAAGAGGCAGGGAGGAACCAACCTTGGTTCAGTCTGTGTGAAAGCAGTCTGCTAGCCTCTGCACAAATGTGCAGCTCTGGGTTAATTGCAGTCTGTCCTGTCCATTCTTTAACGAAAGGCCAAATGGGATAGAAGGGTGATATTGCAGTGTGTGTGTGTGGGAGGTGAGCTTTGGGGACATGGGAGAAGGCTGAGGATTTTGTGGGGAAGTATAAAAAACCTGGAGGTATCTGGAGATACTGCTGCATTGAGGAGGACCTGTGGTTTTTGTGGTTGTGATGTGTAACTCAAAGACAATAATTCACAGGAAGCAAGGATTTATGACTTGCAAACAGTTCATTCTATCACTCCCTACAACTACCTGAAAGGAGGTTGCAGAGGGATGGGGATTGGTATCTCCTCCCAAGCGATAGGACAAGAGGAAACAGCCTCAAGTTGTGCCAGGGGAGGTTTAGATTGGATATTAGGAAAAAATATTCACTGAAAGTGTTGTCAGGCATTGGAATGGGCTGCCCAGGGAAGTGATTGAGTCACCATCCTGGAGGTGTTTAAGACATGTGGATGTGGTGCTTAGGGACATAGTT
Source organism: Eurypyga helias (assembly GCF_000690775.1). Classification (NCBI taxonomy): domain Eukaryota; kingdom Metazoa; phylum Chordata; class Aves; order Eurypygiformes; family Eurypygidae; genus Eurypyga; species Eurypyga helias. The sequence continues at coordinate 65,384 of NW_010274509.1, read as the reverse complement.
TAGTGGTGGTATTAGTAGTGTTAGGTTAATGGTTGGACTTGATGATCTTAGTCTTTTCCAACCTAAAAGATTCTATTATTTGAACTATGCCTCCCTCTTTTTTTTTCTTTTTTTTTTCTTTTTTGAAAAGGGTGAAGATAAATGTGATGAACGCAGGGAGCCTACTCATGATCCAAACTCAACAGTATTGCAGAAGAGACCTAATGGGCTCAGCAGTATAACCCTTCTTCACAAGAAACATAGAATCATAGAATGGTTTGGGTTCGAAGGGACCTTAAAGATCATCTTGTTCCCACCCGCCTGCCATGGGCAGGGACACCTTCCACTAGACCAGGCTGCTCAAAGCCTTGTCCAGAAAACGTGAAATCCAGAGCTGTGACCCTTACTTGCAAAAGGGAGACCAGGTCTTGCAAGAAGTGCTGGTCAGTGCTGTAGGAGAGGGAACAATGGCAGACTGATCACATAGAAAAGCGAGGAGTGGAAAGCATGGAATAAATTCTAGGAGATAGCTCATATGGCAGATATTCTGTGCAAAATAAACATCTATTTGTACTTATTTCTGGAAATCTGATTAATGTGTTATAGTACCAGGAATCTCTTATGACAGGAATCTTCTCATCTTTGGTTTTCATTGCAACAAGACGACTGTCAGTCAGTAAAATTGTGCTGCTGTGTTTCTTGTTTTGGCACTCACTGCATGCCAAGCTATTGTATTTGCTGTTGATCTTCAAAAAGTCTGATGTATTCACGGTAAGAATATGCTGCCTGAAAAGAAGCTTAACCAGTGAGGCTTAGTAACAGATATGGAGCAGATTTAAGAAAAGAGCAGGAAAAAAAAGAAAAGGAAAAAAAAGATTAAGAGGAAAAAGAAAAAAAGGAAGAGAAAACTTATGCCTAGGGATGCGCAACTTCTGAAACCACACCAAGGGTGGAATAAGGCAGAAACATGACCATAAAGATCAGTGGTAATTTGATTGCCTAAAAACATTGAGAGTTTCAGTTTACCTGACCTTTGCTGAGAAAGGTAGCGTCAACCTTTACTAAATAATGTTCATCCTAAAACCAAGTTCCAGAGTCTATGGAAGTTAATGAAGGAAGGACTTCTGTGAACTTCAGAGCCCACATTATTTTAGGACTGATAATTGTAGCCAATGAAGTTGTGCTGTAGAATGGCAGCAGTTCTAAGTGAAGGCACAGGAATGTTGTGATTTAATAGGATGAATATGTAATTTTTTGTATTTTTAATCATCACTGTCCACCCAAAAAATGTTTGCAGTATCGTTATTGTAAACTCTTTTTATAGATCAATCTCTTCTCTTTTAGTTTATCTAGTTTATACGCATTTAAGGCCCAAGATTGTATGATAGTAATGTAAATCATTATACATGCTGGGAGTAGAGACCCTTATCACCAGATGAAGTAACTTTTTCGGAGCAGAAGGGTCTTCCACATTTAGTGGAGATGAAATCACCATGCAGAATTTTCATAGAAATTGCAAATTGCTTTTGTTTGTCTCTAAAACTGTAAGGTCTTTGAAAATTGAGCAGACTAGTCGGGAAGCTCTTTGTAGATTCAGTTCATCTGGCTTCTTCTTGTATATGACTGTCCTATGTATCTAAACAGATTGGTCTGCTCTAAACTGTGTCCTCTAGTATCTTTGACTGTAGCAATCCATGCTGTTCACTCCTTTCCAGACCTGATCTTACAAATATCTGCGAATCCCACACCCTAGCAAAACCAGCCCTAGCCTCTTCCAGCTCAGCTATCCCCCCAGTTCTGCATCCCCACCCCCAGAGTGCCTTATTGCATAGGGTAGTTCCAGTTCTTTCCCCATACTCCCCTTCTGCTCCTACATGGCTTAGTACATCCCTGCGCCTGTCAAAGAGCATGAAAATGAAAATGCTCTAGCTTTCTCCTTCTCAATTTCGTTATCTTTAGCATTTTGCTTTCAGCTTGAGCAAGTAACAGCTGGCTAAAACATACTGTTCCCAGTTCCAGAAATGCTTCCTCTTTTGGAGATCGGTTGAAACAAGCTGCACTTACTTTGAGCAATACTCTGAAACTGTTGCCCCTCGCCTGCAGGTATTGCATTGATCTGAGTTGTTTCATCCCAGCTGATGTAAGTTGTTTTGCATATGGAATAGAAAGAATGGAGGGGAAAAAAAAAAAAACCCACAACCCTTCCAAAACCACTTAGAGGACCCTAATCCTTTCTCTCAGGCAGAAGCTTGGTTTTGGCTTGCAGCATGCCAAGATGAAGATTAAACCTCCCTTCTGAAAAAAAGGAAGTGCCGATGAAGACCTCAGCAATGTTTCCTGTGAGCTGAAACTAACATTTGATTCTGGAAGGGGAGAAAAAAAGAAAAGCTTAGTCAAAAGTATAAGGATCTGAAATGTTTTCTGGGTTTTGTTCAGCTTTGTAATACAAAAGGGGAATAACAGTTGTTAAGGACAGAGAGAGCAGAATTTTTCTTGTGGTAAAGGGGGAGTTTCTTTTCCATGTGAAATCCTGTGTTAGACCTCAAGTGGCATTGTGAAGGTAGTAGGAAAAAACCTGTGGAAATGACTAGTCTAAAGGCTGGGTATGGTTAACTGTCTCTGCCTTTGCAGCAAGGAGAATTCCTCTGTGTTGAAGATTATTATTCCTATACTTAGAGTTCTTATACATTCTCTCTTTATCTTGGGTGTTTTTTTTCCCCTCACCTTATTTTTTTGTGATACCATACCACTCCGCAATGCTAGTTTTGTTTTCTGGTTCTTGGTCAACTTTATTACTGGGCCTCCTTTTAAGGGAATGAAAATGGAGAGATCATCAACAGTCAGAAGTGATGCTAGTTCACAACTCATCACACACTGAGGACAATATGGTAACGTGTGTCAAAGCCTTTAACCTCTCAGGATTTTGGGATTCTTATTTTTTATCCACTGCCAACCTTGTTAAAAAAAATTCTCACTTGTGAATTTATACTTTTAAAATTATTGGATAGGTTATAACTTTTTGGAACATTTTTCTGGAAATTGGGATAACTAAAAGATTTTCTTGGAGATCTGCACAACTGAAGATGATTCCAAACTGTACTGAGGCTGTTAGGTGACCGGACTTCATTTGGTTGAAAGCGTTCATTCCCGATCCCTTAGGAAGTAGTGACCAATATAGATGTTAATCTTAGTTGAATATATTCTGCCTAGGTCTATAACTGGTATTGCCTGCATGTATTTTACTTTACAAGATGCAGGTTGGCCACAGGTGGGATGGAAAAGTGGATTCAACTTTGAAGAGGGTTGTGTGATGTTGATGATGTGATGATGGCCCAGAAGCATCATGAAGACTGTATGATTTTTCTACCATTGTGTAGAAAAACTAACCACTCTGAATAAAAGAATGGGAAGAAAGTAACTCACAAATGGTCATCTTCTAGTGATGGACCTGATTTCTGTCTAGACTGTGAAGCTGCAGCTTGAGCACAAAATGTGCCTAGCATCCAGTCTGTCCTCTTTTTATAAAGGTTGCAGAAAGAGAGATCCTGCCTCCCTGCTCCTTTCCTAGTCAAGTGAGTTGAGGACTAAGAGAATAAAGCTGGCCAATACTGGGACATATCATCTTAAGGACATGCAAATATGCTGCAAAGATATAGAATTAGATAAATTACATTTATCTAACGTAAGAATTTAGATAAATTACACTTATGTAAAACTCATTCTAAAGTGGAAAAAAAAAAAAAGACTAACGTTGTGACTTCATTGGGATGCAAAGCTCTGACATTTCATTTCAAAAGTACTTGCTCGAAATGTCTTTTTGGGTTTTTGTTGTTTAGTTTTTTTCTTCCCCTCTTCATTTCATCTTCTCCCAGAACACAGCACTCCGGTGTCTCCACCTACCTCCACAGGTGCAGAGTCTTGCGCTCTCCCTTCCCGGGGCCACACGGGAAGGGGCACACAGATGTGCAGAGCTGCCAACAAACAGCTGTGTGCATCACAGAAATTGGAGCTGTCTGTGACTTTAATTGCCTCACTTGGAAAAACAATAATTTGGAATCAAACCAAGTGAGGTATTTTTCTTTTCATTTTTAGAAGGAAATTTATATTATCTATTTCTTGGTATTTTAAAGTTTTATATTAATCCAGCATTATCAGCTTCATTTGGAGAAAAACCTGAAAGCATTTAATTCTGAAAAATGGAAATTAATCCTATAGAGATGTTATTTTTTTAAAAAAAAAAATTATCCCCAGGAAAAATAATATTAATTTCCTGGTTATTTTTAATAATTCAAATATGCATTATTTCAGGAAAAATATTTTAGTTTTATTCTGAAAAAGATCGCCTAGCTGCTACGTGAGAATTTGCATGCATGACATCATCTCTGGAGGATACATTCTCATATTTCAACTCTGACTTCAAAAGAGTGTGTGTTTTCCTTTCTTTTTTTACATTGCTTTACTCTGGCTTATCTTTTTGGTATTGTATAGCAACTAGGAATGCACACAAGACATTTATTTTCCACATGTTATGTATATTTCATCTAATAACCTCATTAATGAAAAGCTCTTCCTAGTTGGGCTACTGACTGTAAATTATAGCTTATTGGATATTTTAATACTTTAATTTATTTTGATTGCTGATGTCAGGAGGGAATGAAAAATGTAGTTTCTTTTGAAGGTGCTGTGCACAGTTTGTACGTTGAATTTATGTAAGCCAGATGCTGAAAATAATTACATTCCTACCACTGGGCTCTCATTTTACTTGAGACTTACTCTGGGTTTGGAAATTATCTCGAAGCAAAGCCTATAAATGCTGCTGCTTATTTCTAATGGTGAGAGCAAAAGTCTGCATCCATCCAGTCCTAAAAACAGTTGATCATTCTGCGTTTTGCAGCTGAATCATCCCTGTGTGTTTATTTTACATATACTCTGAGGTTTTTTTACCCTAATTGCTGTGATTTTTTTATACCCAAGAATTATTTTGCCACATATACAAAGAAATTTTCCTGCTTGCTTAATCTGTTCTGATTACATACCTTCTCACTTGACAGGAGTCATAACCATAGGTGCTAGTTCCCATTGAAAACCACATGTAATTCAGAATTGAAACTAATCGTTAGCTCTCTGCCAAAGAGGTCACCAAGGCTTGTACGAGTTTGGGCTACAAAGCTCTTTTGTTGAGCTCTGTTCTTTTCTGAAGGCCAGTGTAATCTCTGACTGTGTATTGCACGAACAACGATGAGACTGAGCAAAGAAACTCACAGTAACATGCTGGGCAGAGCTGGGTTGAAGAGATGTAGAGCCTCAGCTTGTTGGAAATGGGCTGAAGGGGAGGGTGGTCTGTGTTTCAAAAGACTTAAAAGTCACATAGAGTTCAGCAGTCTGGGACATTGTTTTCTGTGAAAACCATGATCAGAATGGGAGCTGAGATTCCTCACGATGCTCTGCAACTTTTGAAGATGTTTTGCATGTTGAGACTGAAGGAAGAAAGTATGTTCTGGTAGCATTGTATTTTGTTTTCATTTGTTTTAAAAAAACCCAAAACACCAAAAACTAAACCCAACACCAACATGAAACAAACAAACAAAAAACCCACCAAAAGAAAAAAAAACCCCATCAAAAACCCACCACCAAAAAAGCAAGTTTCTGTGAAGAAAGATTTATTAGCTTTAGATGCTACTGTTTTCCTTAGGGAGGAGGGAGACAAAATCCTAATGGATTATTTTGATTGGGAAACCAGATGATCCGTGGGGGATGTGGAGCCAAAGGAAATCACTAAGAGTGGAACTGAGCATGGTGCAGTAGGAAGGGAGGTTCGAATAGCAGGGCTGTAGGATGTGATTTATGGAGGAGGTGGAAGATGGCTTAAGGTGAGCTGCTGGATCATCAGTGAGGCAGTGTAACAGTTGGTTACAATAGCTTACTGGTGTATTCCCTAAGATAACTTGTCATTATGACATGGATACCCACAAGAAGGAAAATGAAAGTAGACTGCAACATTGATTATTTTTCAGGTGCTCATAAAAACGTTTTCTGACTTAGAGGTTACAGATGTGTTCCCTGTCAACTGGATTTAGTTAGAAATGTTCCTCATATATTAAAACTTAAAAGGGGATACTAAAAAATTGTTAAAGAAAATAGATCAGCAGCATCATCTCACTTGTCCTCTCCATTAAAAATGTTAAGTTCCTTGCCACCATAAAACTCTGACTTAATGCTTCTTGGAGAAAAATTTTGACACTTTTCAATTTTCATGTTATGAGAAATATGGCTTTTTTATGGCTCCTCACTAATGTATAGTTACATAAATTGCTGTAAGACAACAGTAAATCTTTGATGGTACCTACCACGAGAACCAGGTTTGCCATGTAACTTTCCAAAAGAAACAGAAGATTCCCATAAAGTTCCCAGTGTACTCTGCTTTCCAGTCAAACTTAGAAACATTGACATGGAAAAATGGGGTATTACTGATAATAAGTATGAGATGACTCATTGTCCAAACCTCAGCTGACAATGGCTAATAACAAACATAGCAGCAGGACCAGGAAATTGACTTTGTCAGATCCATCTGCTTACGACATTCCTGCAGATACTCAAACAGTGATACAAGGTATAAATTCCCAGACTTTCCTGGGGAAAAAATATCCTACTGTTCCCAATCGGCAACCATATCATTTGTGTCCTCACCCAAAATCCAATTCCCAACACACTGTCTGTATGTATTGATTTTTAAATTTTATTTTATTTCGGTTTTCGACAAACAGAACAGCTAATCCTAAGTGAATCAGTGCATATCTGTGGAAGTGGATTGGAACAACCATCTTTATGGGCTTCTGAAAATCTAGGTCAGTGTGTATTCAAATTCTGACTGATGTAATCACTTCTGGTGGCAGTAAGTCTAGTAGAGCAAAGCTGTTTGTGCTTGAATGTCAACTGAAATGCTTCCCATACCGAGGGTTTTGATGTCCTCCCCACCCCCAGTTCCTCACGAGCAGCACAGATAATGAAGAAGTCTGTGACACAATATCTTCATTGTGCGTATGCCTCTTGGCTCTTTCTCCTTTAATTCTTGCATGCAGATGAAGTGGTTGCTTGGCTTTCCAGCAGATAGTGAATTGCATCTGGCTGAAGATGGGGAGAAAGCAGAAGGGCGGAGGAACAAATGTGTGTATATGGTGGAGGTATCCCTAGTCCCTTTGTTTATGGGACTCTGGGCTTTGACGTGGGGTGTTCAACCTTGCTTAAGCCGCCTTTTGTTTCTATTACTCCAAATATTTGACTTCAGATCAGGCTCTGAAACCCATGAGCTGCCTGAGCTGGTCAGCACTGAGGCAGGAACTCCATGGGGTCTAAGGGTGCTGTTTGAAGCCAGCCCTGCTGTGAGCAGGAGGTTGGACTAGGTGACCTCCACAAGTCTCTGCCAGCCTCCAGAATGACGTTCCAGATGGGCCTGAGCCTGTCAGCTTAGTCTGGTCTCTGCCAGGCACTGTCACTCCCTTGGGGAGACTGGCAGCTTCTGAATTTTCTCTGCTGTCCTGCTAGTATTCCTCACTCTTACCGGTGCTCAGCCTTCACAGCTGGAAGAGGGGCAGTGAATCCCAGCAGGAACCCCTCCCAACTGCAGAAATACCTTACTTTCTGAATCTGTATATGGAGTTACAAAACCGATGATGTTCCCCAGGAGGAGCTCTGATCCCCTGCATCCGCTGTCATGGGATGCAGTGGCACTGCTCTTCCTCCTTTTTGGTGACGCAGCTGAAGTTTGCTCTGCTGCTTGCCTTCCCCCAGCATCTGCTGCAGGATCACTGACCCTTTGAATTGTTTGCAGCCTGTCAGCAAGGCGTGTGTAAGGGCAGGTCATCTTATTAGGAAAGCGCTTACTGGGGAGCTGTGAATCACTTTGTGGGGCATGCATGCTTGTGGGGCATGCATGCTTTCCCTTCTTCACCGCCAGCGCTCCTGACACCCACTCAGCCAGAAGGAGCCCTGCCAGCAGCTGGGCTGTGTCAGCACAGGGGTCTGCTCCAGGTCCCCAGCTGCCCAGGGAGCTTTGCCATGGCTTTGGCTGCTCACGTGTGATGGGTGGGAAGCAGGGCTGAGGGCTGGGGAACACCGGGAATGGCCTCTCTGAGGGAACTGAGCTGGAAAGAGGGCAGCTAGCATGGTACGTGAAATCTGCACTGTCCTGTAGAGAGGTTCAGCGCTCGCAGCCTGGATGTAGCCTGTCTCTACTGGGCATGCTGTTACTGTTTGTTTATTATGATAGTGTCTAGGAACTGAGCTTATGGATGAAAACCTCTGTTGTGACTGGAACTGTGTAAATATTTGCTACCTACAACATCATCCCTTCCTCTCCTCACACTTCAGTGTATGCACTGAGTGTGAAACATGGGAAAACAGGAAGGTCCAAGCAGTTGGAGTGAGATAGGGAGGCAATTTTGGTCTTTGATTTAATTTTGTTTAATGGGAGCTCCCTACAAGTATGAGTTTCTGCAAGAGGTGCCTTCCTGAGACAAACAGTCGTGATGGGTTGACTGACTGGCACTGGGAGCTAATCTTTCTGTAGAGATGGATGGATAGATAGGCAGAAATTGAAAAGGCCTTGAGAGGGAAGATAGAGCTTCAATTTCATGTGGTGGCCGAAAGTGTAAGGATACAATTGAGAAAAGCTGAGAGACCTGGTATTTTCAGCTGCTTTCTAGGTGGATAGGAGCAGAACAAAACTGAGCAATATTTGACATGTTGAGAACATGGATAGATTTTTGGCTGGCTGGTGTAGGAAATGTCTTAGACAGGAAGAACTGCTGCGATTTAGCTGTGGGCTGGACCTGAAGACTGGAAGAGAAGCCAGTGTCCAAGTCTCTTCCCTTGGTTTTGGGTAGACAAAAGGCATAGTCTCAAGTGAGGAGACAGGAGAATAAGAGGAATCAAAAGCTTTATTGAGGGTACAAATATAGTAATATTATTTTTGCTTTTTTGGGAACGCTTTTGTAACAGACATCTGAACTTCATTATTCCTTTCACAATAGTCATTAATTCTGAGCCTAAACCAGCTATTTGGTGAACTGAGGGTTTCTTTTCTTTGTTGTCAAAAGCTGAGGTCCATTAATTAATGAATATGTTCTAGGTAGCTTTACTGAAGCTGCCAGTTTGTAGTGTGGAAGCAAACACTTCATGTAACATCTAACGTTGTATGACTGATGAGTTGGAATGCTTACATGGGGTTAGTTGGGGAAATGGTTGCTAATTCTGAAAAGAACACATGGATAAATAGGGGATTGATTTAGATTCAAAGTTAAACATGTATGGATAAAAGTAAACAGTTGGATTGCAGCTCTTATTTTACAGGAGTTTTTTATAGCTTTTTATTAAACAGTCTTGACCATAGTCTGCGATACAGTTCATTGGCACTCTAACATGGCACATTCTTGGGGATTTTATTAGGAGCTTGCCATTTAACTCATTTCCCTTTTCCATTATACATTAACTCCCTTTTCAGTTTTATGTACACTGGATCACAGCTTTTAAACAGACTTCTGTTAACTAAGTTGTCTGGTAATATTATGAGGCCAGATAACAACACTTAGAGGTGGATGATAGGAACTGGCTATCAGGGTGTGCCTTGTACATAAAGGAAAAGGAACGAGGGATGGAAGGAAGGTATACAAAAGTTCAGGTGTGCTGAAAATAGGCTGTGGTTAAAATAGTGACTCATAGGAGTATAGAAAATGACAAAGACTCAGTATATAGGTGGATTGAGCAGCTAATTTTGTTGTGTTTCAAATTTTTTTCTCCGAGGATAAAGTGAAAAACTAGGGGAAGACATAAGCAGGGGTCATAGAGCGTGAAACGAGAGTTTAGAGAAAGGAGTGGAAGTCATAAGATGGAGAGATAGAGTTCTGAACTACATTGGACCATTTGGTCCCCAGTAATGAACAAAACTATAATTAAATCAACTTTTGCATACCCCAAAATTCTGTAAAAGGAGGTGTGGCGTTTGCTTGCAGCGCTGAGGTACCACTCACAAGTCTAAAGAAGGTGGTATTTTAAGGATTAGTTTTATCATGTTTTATTTCCTTATGTTTGATCTGTACAAATATAACAAAGCGAAAGTAATTAGAGTGTTAAAAGTTACCTTAGGTTATTTGTAGTTTATCAGATACCAGTAAAGGCTAAGATGAATCAGTGCTGAATGATGCAATGACCCCTCTCTCTGTCTTCCTAGTGGGGCTCAGCTTCTCTTCAGCAAGGGTTTGTCTTCGTCAGAGACACCACTGAGAAGATGACAGCTTCTCACAGATAAACACAGTGTTACAGGAAACAGTCAGTTCTGCAGGAAACTTGGAGCGAATTCTCTTGCATTAAGCAGACTCTCTTATGCATTGGAATACCCATCATATACATCAGAGGGAATACCTCAAGCCTTGGTTTTCACTTAGAGGCGCTTATTGTAACTTTATTAAACATTTACTTTTTTTTTTTTCAATGTTTTAAAACCAAGGTGTTAATTTGAAGAAGATTTGGTTTTGTGAAAGCAGGGAAGTAGGTCTTGTAGTCCTGGAAGGTTTTTCACTTTTATAACAGATTTGCATGTTCATTTGTTTGCCAGATGCATTAGAAAATTCCAGAGTTCTGACAGATGGAAATGTAACCAGAGGCCTGTACTGCTGGGATGTTTACACTGCAGTTTGCAAATTCTCCCATATGAGAAAATCCCTTCTATGCCCCATATGAAAATCTGGCAATTGAAGTATGTGCTGGTGTCGTAGGTGGATCAGCTCATGAGCCAGTTGCACATGTGACTTGTAGTGGGATAAAGCCCAAAATATCTACTCACCCACAGGTGAGTTGAAACTTTTTTATTTTTTCCCCCTCATCTGGCACGCAGATGCCAAGCAGGCAATTAATTCCTCATGGTCATGGTTTCAGCAGCCACAGGAGGTGGCTTCCATCTCTGGATGACACGTGGGTTAGTCCTGTCACAATACAAGGAAGGACCATGACATGAGGGAGTAAAATGAAGCAACATATTTCCTCCTTTCCTGTGCTGGAGACCAGAGCTCATCAGGGCAGTGACATAAGCACACTTTAGGCAGTTCCATGGGCAATTCCCTTTGCCTGCTGTTTCTGAGGGGCTGGTAAATAGGGAGGGGCAGATCCCCTCCCCATGATGGGGGATCCAGTTTCATTTAACCTTCTGAGTCTGAAGCTGAGTTCACAGTTGGATTTTTTTTTTTTTTACTGATCAGATTTAGACTGAGAGTGTATAATTTTTGTTCAGTGATGATGTAGTCCCATTAAGTGCAAAGCACATAACAAAGGCTGAATTTTAATCAGATCAGATTTTTGAGAGGGTTCAGTTCCCCTGCAGAAAAATGCACAAAAATAAAAAGCTACAAAATTTAAAATACAAATGAGAAGCAGCTCACAAGGATAAAGGCTAACATTAAAGTATAAAAAAATGAAAGTATGTGCTTAGACACTGTTTAACACTGATACCTGAACAGTTGATACAAACCAGGATGAGGGTAAAGGCTACAGAGATAGGCAAATTCCCAAGTGGAGACTCTAATCTTTATGAGCTCAGCAAACATAAGTAACAATGAAACTGTGTATTACCTTTTTTCTTTCTTTTTTCTTTTTTTTTTTTTAAATAAGCTAAATGGGAGAAATTACAGAGCCAAACTATCAGTGCAATGTTTTTTCAGTTTGACTTTAGAGTGAGCTTGACTATAGAGAAACTGCTCTGTCTGGTTGGTTTCCTCTGATGACAGCATAGCTGCTTCTACAGTGAAAGGAGAAAATACCTTTTAAAGGAAAAGATGAGCATAAACCCATGAAACCTAATGTGGGAACTTTGGCAGGCATAGTACATAAAACTACATCTAAGCCATTTCTTTTCTTTTGGTTTTACCCTGACTGGAGTACTCACTGACTGTGCTACTTTTATGTTACACTTCCTGCCATGGTTTTCAGGGCACTAGCTGTAGGAGGCTTTCTTAGCAAAGATTTCCCAGTAGTAAATTTGTGTAAAAAAAACCAACCAAACAAAAAAAAACACACCTGGCTTACCCTGCCAGAATATGTGATACAAAACAGGGAGAAATGCGTGTTTCATGACTGGAATTTCCAACCTGGTGCCCCTCTGGGGTAAGCACAACTCTGCACGGTTTGTGCTTTTGCTTTGGCATCAGAGGACCGTGGGAAGCATAGTGCATGGGCTACCTTGGCAACATAAGTGTTCTCTGCTTCTTTGTCCTGCATTGTAGAATGTATGCTTTGTAATTGAGTTAGTTTTTTCCCTTTATTTTAGTGTTATTTTTTAGTGTTAATAGTTTCTGAGTTTATTTTTTAGTAGGTTAGTGTAGTGTTAATAGGTTCTGGGAGGGGAGGTTGGAATTGCCTTTGCTATGGTAAGTGCTCATAGTGCTGAGGTGAGATCTGTGACCATTTTTAGTGTGGGGGAGTGAACTTTCCAATCTCAGGCAAGCAGTCAAAAAGGCCTTTGGTCCTACGTACACAATAATGTAGACAGCTCTTGGGGAACTCCTGGTAGCTCAGTGAGCCTGAGATCTCAACATCAGTGCAGTTCTTCAGAACATGGATTTGAATCAATCACCTGCAAAGGACCTGATCTTCAATGTTGACTAGTGTATACTTTAACCACAATGTGAATATTGTTAAGTTTCCTTTTTGCTTTGCATTTTCCAAAAGTGCCACCCGCTTCTTAATACTAAAATTTTTTACATACACACTTGTTTCCTGTCTGGAAATTATTGGTTTTGAAAATTTCCACTTAGTGTATGAACTAAGATCTGAGTTATCTCTCATCTTTAGAGTTTTGGGAAAAATAAAATTAATGTAGAAATAACCTTTTCAGTCTAGAGATTTTAAAATTTCCAGAACAGATTAAAAATAATGTAGCTGCTGAAACCACAGTCTCACAAATAAGGTCACAGCGAAAAAATGCAAACCAAACAAGTCCTACTCCCAAAAGGCTGTTTTCATTTAAGAGAAAATCCTCCTCGCTCTCATATCAGATTTCAGATATGTATAAAATAAAGGATATTGCACTCTGCAACTAAAATAAAGTTTCTGAATGCCCCTTATTTTGGAGAATATCACCCATTCCAGTAAGAAAATTACTTCTGTTCCTTACAAATCTATTGTTCCTTCATTTTTGTTATCAATATTTGCTTATATTAAGTATTGTGAAACAGGTTTTTAGCATACTCCCACAGAATAGCTCCTCTAAAACAGAAGAATTTATTGTTGTGGAGGAGCAACTCTTCTGTGACCATGTGTGACTGCATCCTGAGTCTTCCTTTTGCATTGCATCCAGCTTCTTGGCCACGGAAGACAGAAATTTAAACTGAAAAAAAAAAAAAAAACCCAAACCAAAACCCAACCACCAAGCCCGGTTTGTGTCATCACAAAGGGGTTAACTATTCCTTGGTTCAAGTTCAACGAGTAGAACTATATCTTGTGAATGACTTATTCAGTTGGCTTCATTCTTCTCCGGCTCACAAATCTTCTAGTTTGCATTTTATTTGTTATTATTACTGCCAGTATTATTGTGGATTCTGCTGGTCTTGAGATGTCATCTTAACATCTATTAAGAAGATACTTGACACATGAAAGAAAGTTTTTGCTGGGACAAAATTACCTGGTGTTCAGTGGTAGATCTGTAAACTGTCAGACTAGAGATGGGAGCTGCGTTTGTAAATCTTATGATAAGGTATATATGGAGAAGTGGGAAGTATTGTGTATTTGTGAACTTGGAAAACAGCTGACACTCAAGGGTAAGGATTAAATATTGGTCCTCAGGTTGCTTATAACATGGGAGGAGCTTCTTTTGAGTGTCAGGATTGGAGAGAGGGTAGAATGTCAAGGGAAGAAGCTACTTCTAGACAATAGTTGCACAGAATACACACAGTTGTTGATACTGGAGAAGTGAAGGTGTATCCAGGTCTTCAGAGGAAATATTCAGAAATCATTAGGAGAAAATGGAAGGGACATGACTATGCACAAGAACAATCCAGGAACATGCTCACAATGGAATGAAGTAAGTAGAGAGAGAGATCAAATGAGAAACATTGGTGGCTCTTTCTTTTTCATGTAAATTAGAGATCTCTCTGTCCTAGGATATTAATTAAACTTTGGTTTCACAGGTGTAATTACATATAAAAAGGATTTCTGTGGGTCAATTTACCTGGGTTAAGCAGTTAACTTCCTGTTTGCAATTGTTTTGTATGTAACACGAATATCTTAAAATGCTTCTGGATCTGAAAAAAAAAAAAAATAAAACCAAAACCAAACCAACAAAAAAAACCCAACCAAAAAAACTGCACCAAAAAAAACCCAACCCAAGACTCTCTTGCCTGCTACTTTCACAAAAACCCAGCTTTAAAGGGTTAGATGCAAAGACTAGGTTCTGGACATAAGATTTTGATTCCCAGTACTCCTGTCATTGCCAAGGGTCCATGGCTCCTACAGGAGATACTTCAGACTACCTGCAAGGTTCCTGCTTTGAATGAGCCTCTTCAGAGGAATCTATGAAGGCAGACTTGTAAGGTTGCTCATGAGAGTTCACAAATACTTTCCAAAGTTCTCCCTTGTATGCTCAGGAAAAAAATTGCACTGCATGATTTTAAACTGTGTCTGAATATAGAAACAGCAATACAAAGTTTGCTGAAAGAGCTTCATGTTTATATTTGAAACTTCTCAAAAAATTTGTTTTAGACTGACCCAGTCCTGAACTCAAACTGAATGAAAAAATTAGTCCTAAAACAAAAATGAAAGAGGAGAATTAAAATGCAAACTTGCTTTCATTATTAGGTTCATAAAGAATGGAGGTGCTGAACTATGAACAACTAATTGTAGCAAGGAAGAAGGGAAGGAAGCCATGCAGACTACAGATTAATTTAACTGTTATAAAAATGAGTATCAGAGTTTGTAGGAAGTTGTATTGTCTTTTGCTAAACTGGCCAGTGTTGTTGGAAAATAACACATCTACAATCTGGTTTTTTTCAACAATATTGAATTATCTAATAAAATATAATACCTGACATAATGGCTTTTTCAATCTCATAGCAGATTCAAAACCCAAATGTGTAACATGAGGTTGATATGAAATAAACCTTTTTGCCCTCAAGCATAGAAATAAACATTGCTTCTGAGTAACAGTTAACTGATATCAAAATAACATGAAAACCTAGAACTCAAGATTTTGCTTACTTTTTATTAGCTTTGGGACTCTTAACAGCCTTTTTTGACATTCAGAGAGCATTCTTGCTGATTACCTTCTTTGGTTGAAACTATTCAAGTTTTTGGTTAAATTGGTTATTGGTTTCAGCTGTCACAAAAATACTGTTTGGGAGCTTTACTTTTGGTCTGGAACTATAGATTAGTCATTAGTATTCCAAAATATAAGAAACAAAGGCACCTTTGCATTTCTGACAAGGCACAAGATGGATTTCATAGATTTAATTTTTTGTTTAAATCTATTCATATTTTACTGTATTATTTGTAATAATATTTAATATAGTAGTATAGTGTATAAATTATTATTTCAGTTACATAAACACAAACATGATTACATTAATATTGTAAATCAGTGTACTATATAATATTACATTAATAATTAATTTTTTTTTTTTTGTTAACATATTTCAAATTAACTAACTGGTAGCTAAACTTAGTGAAAACAGAAAAAATCAAAGATATGTTTTACAGCTTAACTCCTGAAAAAAAAGCCCGGGAGAGATTTAGAAAATTATTGTTGCTGTCCCAGCCATGATAGGTAAAGAAATAAAAAGTAGTACAAACTCCCTTAAAAAAAATACTCTCTGAAATTGTATTGGGTTGTTGCTTTTTTTTTTTCTTTTCATTAATGACATGACAGGAAGTTTCCTAGCATTCATGTTCTTTCATTCAATCATTTTATTTTAAGTGCAGTACAAAAGCTTGCCTCAGCAAATATAATGGGAAAATGTAATCAGCGATGTGAACCTTAATGAGGAAGTGAAATTATTGTTATACAAATTCTGAATAACATTTCTTTCTCAATCTTTCCATGAACAGGACACTCCGCTTATATAATTCGACTAAATCTAACATTGACATCATCATATGAGCTAGCCCCTTTCCTGTCCCTTCTCTTACCTCTCAAATTGCACCCTTGAAAGTTCTGCTTTCTGAAGGATCTCCTGCCATTGCGTATGTGTTCCTAGAAGATCCTGCCCAACTCACACCGGTACAGCTTTTCCCACTCCGGTCCGTCTTGTTCACATGAGAAGGAAGCCTGCACTGCCTGTAAAGATAGGCTTTGCACTCGTACCTATGGGAAAGAAGGTTTTACGCTAAGTTCAACTGCCAGCTGGGATACTTATGCTCTTAGACCTAGGGATAGTGTGTTGTTAGGGATTAGGCTTGCTGTTTGAGGCAGTTGGAGATGGTGAGGAAAGTTTACTGGTGGAAACGATGGAAATAGGGAGCTGACTGCTTCAGATAGTAGTTTATTTAGTTCTGGTAATGACTGAAGTGCTTAACCTCTGGTTGCGGAGATGGGTAAATTAAAGTTGCAGCTTAGATAGCTGAAGAAACCCAGGCCCAGAGACGATGTTTTACTGCTGGATATTGTCAGGTAGAGTGGGATCCAGGGAACAAATACCTTATGCTTGTTTCTTGGACATCTTGAAATATCTGCAACGTATATATAAAGCTGAGTTCAGGGACAGCATTTGAGAAAATAAGGCTGGGAGAGCAAAGTTTGCTATTGGAGCCTGTAACACCTGTGAAAGTAAATGGAAAACTGAGATCTCTGAAAGCACATGGCTCTCATTGCTTTCTCAAATGCTAATTTCAGTCCCAAAACTTGACGGAGCTTTTAGCACCCTGTGGTACATGGGTCAGCAGCAGAAGACAAAGTGTAGAAAAGGGGCTTGCCATTTCATTGTGAAATGTTTATGGTAACACAGAAAGACATAACTTCTATGGCCAGTAAAGTTTATGTTGAATTCAGGGTCAGCTGAGATAGGGTTAGGGTGGGATTTTGACTTAGAAATAGGCTTCAAGCAAGCAGAGCCCAGAAAATGATATTAAGTGTTAGAAACCATAGAGTCTGCAGAGATAGAAATGAGACCCAGTCTTCTCTGCCATATTTCAAGTGTTGTGGAGAGAGCTATACCAGGTATAAGGGTTTTGAAATATCTGTTAACCTGGTGGATTTGGCTAGGATGAAACATAGTCATGCCTCTTTAATTGCATGCACCTAATAGGACTCCTTATATATGGGAGAGCATGAGTAACGTTACAAATATATTTGCAAAATACATTTTTTCCAGTTCATATAATAAAGCAGAAATTCATTTCTGCCCAGGTTAGAGAGGAGCCTCCTTCTATCAATGGATTTCTTTCTGTTGGAAAGTTTGTACCAGCTTTGCCTGAAGGTCAGGTTCAATCTTTGCTGATGTTAATAGGGAATAGGCTGAGGATCAATGTCTCTTCTTTTTGCATTCCAGAAAATGTTAATTTCCAATATAAACCTGACTTGGTATTACTATGTAAAATTATTTTCTTGCCATATTCCTGTTAAAAGAATTGATGCTTGCAATTTTCAGAAAGCACAAGCATCTTGCTTAAAACTGCAATTTTATTCCTACCGAGTGAATGCTCCCACAGTTTTATTATTCTGATTATACCCTTTCTGCATGAGGTTTAGCTATAATTATGGGAAATTAGGGAACGTTTCTGTTGCGGAAGCATAATAATAACTTCTGATAGTATTTTTAGATGTTTTGAAAATGTAGGTATGAATGATACTTGACTTTCAAATCTCACAATAATCAAGTCTTTATATGATGGGGAACTCCTGGTTGAGAGAGGCAGCCAAAATCTTTTTAGTGGGGTAGGCCAATCTGAATGTTCCTATGCAGAGAAAGCTGGAGGTTTCCAAATTTATTATTTAGCAGTAGCAAAAAGGGAGTCAGCAGAAAAGGAAAAAGGGAAGGAAGGATGGGAGCAGGGAAGTGGTGTTTGGGATGAAATAAAAAGGAAGCTGAAAGAGGGAAAAGGCATTGCACAGGGGCGTTGAGAACGAGATAATTAATATTAGAGTCAATTTTAGATGAAGACAATGTTGTCTTTATGTTTTCCTCTCTTACCTTTCTGACTTTTCATGCAGTTTCCCCTGTGCCTTGAGATCCCTCGGCTGCTACCAGCCCCTTCAGCTGCCTAGTGCCACCACCATTCGAAGTAGCAGTGACCACAGTGGATTTATCCTGTTGTCTGCATCTATTTTAAAGGTTGTCTTAGAGGACTGACATTCTTGGTCAGAACCAATCTGAGTGAAGCATATGGATTGTGATATATAGGAGGTCAGATTTTGTGGCTTAATGGTCCTAATGAGAACAAATTTATCAAGTGGTCAGGGATTAAAATGATTGAATGTTGGATTCAAGTCCTTTCCCTTACAGAGAAAAGCACAGGATGACATGACTATGAATCATCTTTCTGTGAGATTCATAAGTTAAAAGTTTATGACCTTTTGTTCATTAAAAAAAAAAACAAAAAACCAAAAACACAGCAGAGGAAAGAAACACTTTAGCCTTGGAGGAAATGGGATAGTCAGATCCAACTTTGATCAGGCTACAGATCTACACTACTGACAAATTTCTGATAAAGCTGGCCTTGCACATTTCTGGTCATATCAAAACCAACTCTAATTCAGAGAAACCCAAAATAGATATCACTTTCTGTACAGATACTTTTAATCACTTAGTTAACACAGTGTCTTTGAATTACATGGACCTCTTCCCTAAGCAGAGACAGAGTTATCACAAAAGTGTGTTCAGGCAAGTGCAGTGACAGTAGAGCTGGAAGAAACTCTACAAAAACTGAAGGTGTATTTTGAGAATATATTGTTAGACCTGTATTAACTCAAGCAATGAGCACAGTCATCTGTACGTGTCGCCTGGACCGCTTGATGCACGCTATATGTAAAGTACTTCTTTTCTCTCTTGTTAAAGATCTAAATCTCTACATCCATCTGAGACATTCACTGACTGTTTAGAAGGCTAGTAAGAAACTGAAGAGGAACAACTTTCTTTCAATCTATTAGAAACTAAATAGGTACCTTTGGAAGAAGAGGAGAATGCGAAGTTTACTATGTGCTGCCTGAAACTTGAACTGTTCACACCTTTGGCAGAGGTCTGTATAACATGCCTGAGTATGTCCTTGCTAGGAGGGTGCCTGTCTAACTATGGATCTGTCTGACTTGTTTTCCAGAAAGAGTTGGAAATTATTTCATTTATTGTGTCAAAACTTGTGCCACTAGTAATAGGTGAATGCTTCCTTCATGAAGTATTCTTGAACTAAACAGATTTTTGTGGAAAGTTCTGCCTCCAAGGGAACCATGAACAATGAGGACCGTGTATATCCTGGAAATGTTTCAGTTGCCTGCAAGGAGAACTCAGGGCCTCCTTCAGACTATACACAAGCACTGAGTCTCCAAAGTCCTTCTGTGGGTGAAAGAAGTGAATTAGGTTGCCTGCTGATGTAGGACTGCAGCTAGCCCAAGCAAATACTTCCAAGCGTTTCTTCAGACTTCTGAAATTTAGTTAATCATTAGATGTGCCACACAAATAACCCTTAAAATAGTGTTGAGAAGGCCACTTCCAAAAAGCTCTTTGGATAATGCTCTGTTCTAGCGGGAGTCAAATGGTAGAATCCTCATTGACTTTAATGGGAGCTCGTTTTTCAGCTTCACTTCTCTGTAGAATACACAGCAACTATTTCACGGAAAATAATTGGGTAAGTAAAGTGTTGGGACTTTGGTTGGTTGGTTGGTCTTGTTTGTTTGGTTTTTGGTTTGGGTTTTTTTGGTGTTTTTTTTTTTTTTATGGTTTTGGGGTTTGATTGTTTGTTTGTTTGTTTTTTACATTAGAGAGACCTTCCAGGCCAGAGAGTCTGAGCTATATTGTAGATCATTCAAACAGTTAATCTTTCTGTTTTATCTCTTGGCACTTCCTTTGATCTCATGTTTCCATTCTGGAAGCCAACTGGGAGCAACATGTGAGTAAGCAGACACTAGTTCAGGGTATTTTAAGCCCCTTCCATCATGGGCAATGGAAACTACAGCAACTTACAACCTGCACCGTGATCTCACTGTTTAAGTGCTCTTCTCTGTTCCCACACAGGGGCAAGCATATTAGTTCAAGATGGGCATGGAATAAGTTTCCCAGTGTCTCTTATCCCTAAAATAAGGGAGAGACAGTTCTGCAGATGGGTGCCAGTATTACCTTGGCCTATTGGTGGATGTGGTGTTTGTTGCCTTTCAGGTAGGACACACAGGCTGAGTCTTTCCTCATTTGGACATAAGATTAATAAACCAAACAGCTCTGGGACTTCAACTTAGTCTTTGGCTTGTGCCAAATATGCAGTGGAAACTGGGTGGTTGGAACATGAGTTATTTCTGCTTCCAGGGGGAAAAACATGGTTTCAGTGACATGGTAGATCTTTCTGGGGTTTTCATTAGCATGTTAAAGTAACCCACGTGAGCTCAATTTAGAGGTGTATTAGGCTGGGGATAAAAGGTAGGACAATACTACTGATTTATGCTATTACTACATTTGGCATTATGTCATACACATTGGTTCCTGATTTTTTTAATGGTTTTATTCTTGTCTTCGAGAGAAGTATAACAGATGTGCTCAACACCCTACTGCCATAAAAGTTTTCTACTTTGGGAGCTATTCAAAAGCTTTTTCAAATTGTGTGTTTTTATGAAATGAAGGGTGAACAATGCTTTGTTAATGTTACCTTTGAAAGAAAAGGCAAGATGTAGTGAGGCCAGTAAGCTTTTCCCTTTCTTGTTTTTGGAGTAGCATTTTTCTTCAGAATAACCATCTGCGCAGAGAAGAGTTTGTTAGAAAATTATCTTGGACAGTAAACTGTTCCTTAGTTTTGCAATTTCCTAGTGATGAATGTGTCACTACTATTGCTATCCTAATTTTATTAGCAATCACTTCCTGTACACCTTGTATTCACATTCTTAATCTCAGTTAGAATATTATTCATGTGTATTTGCTTCCCGTAGAATCCCCTCCACCCTTAGAGAAAGTTACCTTATGGACATAAGGACTCTGCAGACTGCATCAGCAGCCATTAGAATGGCCAAGAGTAAGTCTTGAGGAAAACTAACAGCGTAAGTACTGACAGTGCACATTTATTCTTCAGTTTTTAGCATGTCCCTTTTTGTCCTTCTCAGCAACATCAAAAAGCTTTTGGCATTGATAGTATTCCATTTAAGAGTCTCAGAGTTGCAGATGACATGGCTGATATCTTTATTTGACTTCCAGGTGACATTCTAGGTATTGATCATAAAAGCATGCTTTGTCAGAGTTCTATCTCTCTATTCTGTTGCTTACGGGAATTCCAGGGATGCTGATATTTAGGTTATATGCAAGACCTATAGTTTTGGATCGAGGCTTATGTTCTCAGGTGTGTATTAGTAGCCTCCTTTCCTCTATTTGTTTTCCTCCTGACAAAATATGCCACTTCCCTAGACATGTGTTGTGCCTGTCTATAATATTGTCTGGTTAACAAAGTCACCTACGGCGTTACTTAATTTTATTTAATGATTCAAAATCTTATATTCAGTTTTTTTTGTGGTCCTTGTAGACCCATTTTGAAAGCTCATTTTCTTTATGTTGGTTCCCTGGTGATAGTGCTGTTGCAAGTATGATGTTTGTATTCAAGACTAATACATGATTTTTAAGTAGGAGAAGATTTATGCTATTAATGGTTTCAGGCAAGCCAATACTAACAGCAAGTCTCAGTGGGCAGGCTTATGTAAATAAAGGAAACACTAAACTTTACTTCATTTTCCTATAAAGGCAATGTTTAGTGATAAATTGGATGCCTTTATTTAAATTATAAAGTATATGGATTATAAATGAACACAATATTTTTGAGCACATCCTGCATGAAATAGTGACATATATTGTGACTAAACATTTTAAGTTTATAAGATTCTATTTCAGTGATGACGCTTTCCCCAAAGCACAGCAAGTACTTGGGGAAGTTGTAGCCAACTCCACATATGAACTCCAACTGTGTATTTCAAAGCTGCTTTTTCACAAATGTTGATCTTTTATTATGCAATTCAATAACCGATACCTTCCAACTTGAACAGTTGCTTTGTTTCCAAACTTTCTCCTGTTCATTTGTATGCATGCCTTTTCACTGTATACAGTAGAGATGACCGGTTTCAGGTTTGAAGGATTCTTTTGAGTGGCTGTGTTCCCTCTCAAAGCAAGTTACAGGGTAAAGAAAGGAGTGAGAGGGGAGAGCCAGGCAGGTATTTTGAGAGAAAAATTGGTCTATGTTGGTATCAACTCGCAGGGCATCTGAGAATTGTCAGATGCTCATTACAGTGTGCTGAAAATTCATGGTGCCATTTATCAAGCAAGCTGAGGGTAATAATAAAGTTTGGGTTTTCTACAGTGTTACTCATTGACATGACCAGAAAGGTGGTGCATGTGCTCTCCTGATGTGTCAACAAGTTCCAGGCTGACAGCAGTGCACATCTCCTGGTGTTCTATGTCAGAAGGGACAACCAAAATCTTAGGGTTCTTTGGAAAGAAACAGCAAAATAAGCAGGATCTAACCACAGAAAATACTTGCAGAGTGGTCAGCCTAGTATACACAACATTTGTGGACAGCTGTAAGTCAGTGCCAAATTAAATTTCATTTGAGAAGTGAACACCATGAAGTCAGAGAAATTTGTGTATATTCGCTTTGTTTGTACTTTTCAAAGATTCACCATGTCTCCCAGCTGTTTCTTCTACCATTTATTAAATATTACGAAGTCTGGGTTGAAACAGAGACATTTGGCAAGTAAGTCTTGAGATTCAGAAAATGAGGTTAATTTGGTTTCAATTTTCACTGTACAAAACCCAACATACTTTGTTTTTAAGATTAAATAATTCAGATAATGTAGAAAAACAAAGTTCCCCTGGCATATGTTTATCTACTGATCCTCTGTATCACTCATATTGTAATATGTATATTTATTTTTTCACCAAGTGTAACTAAGCCAATACTTGGTAAAATTAGTCTTCCACTCAGAAGACTTTTGTCTGCTTACGGGAAGAAACTAGGCCTGAAAAATTATGTTTTCCAGAACCAAAAAAGGTAAAAAGCCCATGATCTTTCCAGATGTTTCCTCTAGGGACATGCCCTTCTCTTTGGGATCTCAGCATGTTTGGTGAGTCATTGTCTCTTTCAGTGCTGATGCCTTTGTTAAACTATTAAAGGTTTCCCTTTTAGTGAGAGCTGAGAGACTGGAATGTACAGAGGAGAGTTAATGTTTGTAGTCAGGATAAGTGTTTATTCTCATAAGGTTATGAATGAGATGTTTCCTCATGTCAAGTATTAGCAGTCTAGCAATTACTTGGAGTATTTGTTATCTGTGCATCTGGCATCTACTTTCAGGAGCTCAAACCACTTCTCAGCTGTCAGATTTTGTGTCTAGCATTAAGCCTTTAGGTTTTTCTCTATTTCTCTTCTCTCATTTTCTAGAGCTAAAATACATATAATCCTTATGGGTTTTATCCAAGAAACTAATACTATTACCCCCTCATTAATCTGCTTTAACTCCTCTTCTACCCTTCCCTTCAGAACAGAGAGAAACAGGATTTCTCCATTCCTTAGGTGGTCTATAGAGGCATCTTTCTTGAAGTGAATAGGTCCAAATGGTCAAAGACTTTCTGCCTATATCTCTGTTCTACCTGGGCTGTCCAGCCTCAGAGCAGTCAAAAACTTTGTATGATCTTGAGACTGATGCTTCATTTCCATATTGTTCCTTTAGGTAGTTTGCACTAAGCCCATTACTCATGCTGTAAAACATATATCTGGATGGCAGGCAATGCTGGGTTATTTCTAGGAAATTTGTAGGAATGATTCTGAACTTTCTTCTTTGATGTCAGTCATATAACATCACTTTAATAGTAGATGAGATAAATGGGGGCCAGCAAAGACCACCTGATGTAATTATACAAAACCTTGTGGGGAATACTGAATTTCCCTAGAGCTAGCCTCAGTCCTATAACATGAGGTTAACTGTCACCTTGAGATGGGCTTTGGGAATTCCTGTATCAGTGTATCATTGTCTGTGAAGCAATGCCTCACAGAAAAAAAATAAGTTCATTATGGGATGTTTTTGGTGGTGGAGCATCCACCTACCATCTCGAAATAACACTTCAATATTACAGAAAATGCCAGTGGTGGTTTTCCAGGAAGGAGATCTTACTTTGGTATGTGATGGCAGAGAGAACATGACACCAGGGCAGTACCACTCTCCCTCTGAGCTATAATAAATGGTAATCCCTTCTAAATGGAAAGCAGTCGTCCCATATTCTTCCCCATGCTCTATGGTATGGAGGGAGCCGTAAGGCTGAAAGCCTCTGTAGAGTGTCTCTCTGCAAATATAAATTGAGGAGTAACATGACTGCCACACCTGTAAGGATCATGCTATGAATGTGGAAAGAAGGGATATTTTGTCAGCCAGTAAGCACTGGCACAGAGGGGGTTGAAGGGTTCCAGTGTGCATCTGTAACTGGGCTCCTGGGAATAGAGAGAGCAAAAAGCAGACGTAGCTGGAAGCAGGATCAGCTGGTTCATTTTACTCTTCAGAGGAAGCTGGGCCATGGTAAGCCTAGCTGGATGCTTCATTGCACTGCACAAGTAAGTTGTTGGTTTCAGTAATGGCAGGGATGTTCAGTGGTGAAAACATACTGATTTTTGGATATAAAAGAAAAATTAACATGGCTGCAAATAGAGATTGGAC